>NW_028270141.1:63282756-63583525 GCF_037043375.1 Chiloscyllium plagiosum
GTATTGAGTACAAGAGTTGGCAGGTCATGTTACAGTTGTATAGGACTTTGATTTGGCCACATTTGGAATACTGCGTACAATTCTGGTCACCACATTACCATAAGGATGTGGATGCTTTGAAGAGGATACAATGATGGTCACCAGGATGTTGCCTGGTATGGAGGGTGCTCGCTATGAAGAGAGATTGAGTAGATTGGGATTATTTTCATTCGAAAGACAGAGGCTGGCGGGGGTGGGGGGGGGGGGGGGGGGAACCTGATTGAGAGGTATAGACAGTGTGGATAGCAAGAAGCTTTTCCCGCAGTGTGGGGAACTCAATTGCTCGGGGTCACGAGTTGAAGTGAGAGGGGAAGAAAGTCTAAGGGAGATATGTGTGGAAAGTTCTTTATGTAGAGGCTGATGGGTGCCTGGAATGCATTGCCAGCGAAAGTGGTAGAGGCGGGCACGATAGCATCATTTAAGATGTATCCAGATAGATACATGAATGAGTACGGAGTAGAGGGATACAGATCCGTCGAAAATAGGTTACAGGTTTAGATAGAGGATCTGGATGGGTGCGCAAGGGCCTGTTCCTGTGCTGTAATTTTCTTTGTTCTTGTTGTTCTTTGTGACTTCAGAATCTTGCTGTTCATCAAATTCTCTCCATGTATTTGTATCTAACTCTCATTTGTGTGCCATTTTAATTCTCCTCTCTTTCAACAAGAAACTAGACTCTGTAACTTTCCCCATGTAAATCATAGCAGATACCTGGCAGCTGTACTCACCCTGTGCTCATCCTCACCATTGTGCAACTGCTTCTTCAGAATGTTATGCACCATTGACACTCTCCCTCGCAACACTTTGTCAACTCAAGTTGGCATCATTGAACCTCTAGCCTTATCACATTATCATGCCTGATTTTGGCTCAACTCTCACACCATTTCACCTCTTCAACACTTTATTTTGGAGCTCAGGGACACCTATGATTTAAATGCTTCTACCTGCCAAACACTTATTTTTCCAGCACTCTGTTCTTGTTTCAGATTTCCACTATTCACAGGTCTGCGTGTTTATCTCAAAGCTCTTAGCTTGCATTCTTAGCACTCACTTCACACTGTCAGCCTTTGTATACTTCACATTACTTTCCTAGTACAAACTCCCTGACCTCAGCATTGACTTAGGGGCAACCAGGCTCAGCTTTCTTAATGCATAATGTCTTTTGTGCTCCGTTACAGACTGCCACCCTCTCTGTGGCTGTCGTTGTTTTATAGTGCAGAGGGAGAATCAGGCAGCTTGTGACAGTGAGGAACACTGAACAGTCAGTCAGATGGGCATGTCGCTGTGGCACCATGCAATGTCAAGGTCATACGTGCAGCATATACTGGCTGTTTACATGACAGCCACACCATATGTGCTTCAAGCAAATGGCCACGTGCAAAAGTAAACACAACAGTCATTACGTGTCATGAAGGGGGACTGCAAACATTAAGGGTAACCCTTTGGATCATCCTACTCCATTCCAAAGAGGTTGAGCACAGCTAGTCAGGTGCTTTGCCCCACATGAGTCCAGGGATCAGTGTCTGGGTATTGGGTTGTAGTCTATACTGCAGGACAATTGTAAGCAAGTTAGGTGCTATGGGCAGGTGATTCAGCTTGCCATTGACAAATCAGTCCAGAAGTTGGACCAGTTTTTCTAGCAATGATACAAAGAGAAGGATTAAGTATGAGGAAGTGAATTGACATTATTGACGATGTTTGCACAGGAGGTGTTGTAAGGCATCCCCAGTGAGTACTTAGGAAACAAAGAGGACAGAAGGGTTAGCAGTTTGGAAGGATGAGGAAAATAGGTTGAAGGAACATGTTACATGCAATACAAAGAGTTGTGGTTAATGAGCCTGAACAAACAGAGAGGATGATGGTTCTTATCCCTGTAGATCATGGATAATTCAGTGACCTCCTTTCTGTAATGCTAAGCATTCCTTCTGTCATGGGATACAGCGCTGAACCCAGGCCACAATGTGTACCCAGATTAGTTTTGTTTGGTGAAGAGGTCTCCTGTGGTGGTCAGTTTGAATATGGATTGTGCTCCTCTCCATCAGCCTGTCCAAGACTTCCAGGTCTATGAAGCATTGTGCAAGTTTTCCTTTGTTTTGGACCACAACCAAATGTTGAGGCTCAAGCACTATAACATGAGGTATTGATCTTGGCTTGGAATATCTGAAGTATTATGTAGATGGGCTTTAAATTTGGCACCATAAGTATGAAAGTCAAAAGGTGTGCATTTCCATTTCTCTGACTGCACAATTTCCCAAGCAAGGTGCCCAAGAGCTTGGTTGTATAATTAAAGAAGTGAAAAGTAGAAGACTGCGTGAGAAAAGTCATTCTGAACCATGGAAATCCAGGTGCCATGAATCTCAGTAAACAAATCATTAATTGAAAATGGAATAATTCTGCCCACATATACAACTTTTAATACTAAAGGATTGACACATATATATACCAATGTTTTCTACTAAAGTAGCAAAAGCTATAATGGAACGTTGACCCATTGGTGATCTCAAACAAGTATCCTTTACATTTCTAAAATGAGCCTGGACTCAATCAAGTTCCTATTTTCCCAGAGGAAACTTTCCAGTGAGAGATCAGAATATAAGCTGAGACAAAAATAGAAGTTCTCCAATGAAATTACATTTGGCATTTATGTAAAAGGAGGAAAGAGACTAAAAAGTACATTAATGTAGGAGTGGGTGTTAAATGTGCACATTATGGACAATCTTCATAATTTTCATTTAAATAAATTATGGCTGAATCTATCATGAGCATATCTACGAGTGTTATTATTGAATATAATATTCATGAATTCTAGAAATAATGCGTCAATCCAATCACCAGAAATTTTATGTGTTTTCGGATCTGAATAAAAGTTTTAGTCAATATTGTATGCTTTATTATTTAACAGTTGCAAATATATTTCTTGCCTCATTTTTAATATGGAATATTAAAATATAAGAAAAAATTCCACACCAGTCATACTGAATTTGGCTCAGACATTGAATCGCAAAGGATGCTGAAGTCTTTTCCCAGCACTTGATCTCTATTCGTTAATTCTGGCTGTAATGGATCAGTGACTGAAAAAAAAAGCTTAATAAATCTCAATACAAACCTTCACCTAGCATTAATTTCTGGTTATGAAAGGTGGGATTTACGATAGCTTTCATTCATCTGAACATATACTGGACTGAACTTATTGCTTCCCACTGAAGCCGGAGGCAGAGAAACCAGGCTTCATCATGAAGGGTGGGTTCATAGCAGTCTTGCACCATCAGGAGAATCCCTTGAATAAATGGCAGGACAGTGGGGATTGATGCCGGATTTGCAGCCATCATCATTGGGATCTCACTCAAGCTGCTAATGGAATGAACTTGACAGACATTAATCCCTCACTGCATAATAATTTTCTGATGCTTAAGGGATTGAACAGGAACAGCATGACTTTTTTATGCCTCAGAAAGCTGTTCAGAAAGTTTTATGGGTGGCAGTGGAACTCCGACGTTGCCAGGCCAGCTGTGCCCAACTGGAAGAATTGGCAGAAGGAGGTAGGAGCTTGCTGAAAGGCAATCCCTTGCCCGTCTCCCATGATTCCCCACAGCGCAACTCTCATTCCACCCACACTCATCTTTAGTGTGGGGTCCCACAACATTTCCAGTTCTCTGATGAGCAAAAAGCCACCACTTCCCACCGTTCACACTGGTGCAGACTAGTCACCTTAATCAGTTACCTGTCTCAGAGGCAGTGCAATTTCACCTGCAGGGGTCTCAAAATAATTAAATTAAAACCATTGAGTGGATAGAGGGTGGGAATGTGTCCTGCAATCGCCCACCACAAAAAAATGTGAAGCAACACAGAATATTTGTACTGAGAGATTCTAATTCTGAGTCAGAGACGTATTGAGTATTACCTTTCCTACCTAAAACTCAACCCAATCATAGGATTGTGAAGTGGTTGCATTAACAGTGGGCTCAAACAAGATCAAGAATTGGCTCTAAAATTCCTGGTTACCAAGTATTTAGAAATGAGAGAGATGATCAAAGAGAAGGCAATTAGAATAATGATAATCAAACAAATATAGGAATGCTTCCTGGACTCAATCCATTTGAGTAAACTTACTGAACTGGAATTAAGAGAGAATCGCTGCTTTATTTTTATATAAATGTAATCATTCACAGGAAATGAGTGTCGGTGGCTAGACCAATATTTATTTCTCATCTTTAACTGGCTTCAAGATAGTATTGAGCTGCCTTGTTGCACCACTGCAGTCCACGAGGGAAAGGTACACCTAGAATGTGTTAGAACGGAGTTCCAGATTCTGACCCAGTGACAGTAACATACATTTTAGGAGGAGAAGTAGGCCATTCAATCTCCCAACCCCCTCGCACCCCTCCAAAGTCTGGTTCAGAAATCAGCAAGGTTATGGCTGATCGACTGAAGATCTCAACACCAGATTCACATCTACCTCTTATCCACTTTAACTCCTTTCTTGGTCAATCTACCTTTGCTTTCAAGATGTCCAAGGGTCACATCTGATGGGGAAGGGATAGCCAAAACCTCATTGTCATCAAAGGAAAATAAAAAGACTCCTCATTTCCATATTAAATGGAAAACTTTTTAAAATGAAAGCTATGCTCTATAGTTCTAGTCTCTCCCATGAGGGGGAAAATCTTTCTAGGATATTCTCACTGTCAAGCTCCCTCACAAATCTGTACATTGCAATAGATCATCAATCATTCTTTAAAGCCTGTCCAAATCTCTCCACCTGGGTATCAGTGAAATGGATGTGTACTGAACCCCTTCTGAAGTATTCATACACTTTCTTAAATAAGGAGAACAAAGTGTTTGGGAGAATCAATACAAGTCTTTGTAATGGTTTTACATTTTCCAGCAGGATAATTCTGGTTCAGCTTCGAAGGGTGAATTAATTACAAACCATGTGGTCGTCAAAAATGGGAAGTTATCAGACTTTCTGCAGTCCAAGATGGGTTTGCTGGAACAAATGCTTCAGTTCATTACCCAGGCCTAAATCATTCCATACAGAGAGAAAACATCAGGGATTCTTTTGACACAGTCAGATGTATAGGCCCAAAGATGGCATTATCACCATCTTGACAGCAAACAAAATGCTCAAAGAGTAAAAATCAATGTAATTGACAAGATGGGTTGTACAAGACATGGTTGCAAATAGAATTACAAATTCAGTGAATGTCCAAATGAAGCTTAATGCCAGAAGTGTGACTCATTTGAGATACTTAATTGCTCAAGGTTAACAGCACGTTCATCAGCTCAAAAACAAATTGTACAGTTCAAGACACCCAAAAAGAATAAGTTCAAGAACTTCACAGTATAGAACAAAAGACAAAAGAGAATCAAAGGAGATATCGGACCATCAACTTGAAAGTATAACAACCCTTCAAGTCTGTGCTGAAACATTCTGCCTTTCCATATGAAAACTGTCTTCACCTAAAGGATCTATATCTCTCTATTCGCTTCCTATACATGTATTCATCCAGGTGCTTCTTGAATGCTGCTATTATGTCTGCTTCCACCACCTCCTCTGGCAGCATGCTCGAGACACTCACTATCCTTTTTTGTAAAAAGCTTGCCTCTCCAGTCTCTTTTAAATTTCCACCATTTCACTTTCAACCTGTGCCTCCTAGCAGTTGTCCTCGCCACCCTGGAAAAAGGTCACACACTTCCCACTCTATCCATGCCATCCATAATCTAACAAACATCTGTTAGGTTGTCCCTCAATCTCCTGCATTCCAGTGAAAACAAATCCAGTCTTTCCAAACTTCCTTCATAGTTAAAATCCACCATACCAGGCAACTCCTGGTAAACCTTTTCTGTACCCTTTCCAAAGCATCCACATCCTTCTGGTAATTAGATTAGATTAGATTACATTACAGTGTGGGAACAGGCCCTTCGACACAACAAGTCCACACCGACCCGCCGAAGCGCAACCCACCCATACCCCTACATTTACCCCTTACCTAACACTACGGGCAATTTAGCATGGCCAATTCACCTAACCTGCACATCTTTGGACTACCGGAGGAAACCCACGCAGACACAGGGAGAACATGCAAACTCCACAAAGTCAGTCGCCTGAGGTAGGAATTGAATCCGGGTCTCTGGCGCTGTGAGGCAGCAGTGCTAACCGCTGTGCCACTGTGCCACTGTGCCGCCCACATGTACACTATATTCCAAGTATGGTCTAACTAAAGCTCTATAAAGCTGCAGCATAGCTTGTCTATCCTTATACTCAATACCCTTTCCAATGAAGGCAGCCCTTTTTTTACTCCCTTACCTCCCTGCATTGCCACTTTCAGTGATGTGTGGACCCACACACCCAGATCCCTCTCACTATCAATACTCCAAACTGTTCTGCCATTCACAGTACAATTTCCGCCTGTACTTCTTGACCTTCCAAAATGCATCATCTCTTATCTGTCTGGATTAAACTCCATCTGCCATTTTTCTGCCCATGCCTCCAACTGATCTATAAACAACTGTATCCTTTGACAATCCTCCTCACTATCCGCAACACCACCAATCTTTTCAACATCTGTATAAGGCTTTCCAACAGAATTTAAACGTGACACAGGAACAGTTGTTTCAATATATCAGAAAGCTAAATAAGCTTGAAGTCGGAAGGTCAGACCAATCAATAAAACTGCAAGGTCAAGAGGGCTTAGATCCTCAGCTGCATGGCTAAGTCTGACAAAAGCTTAGTCACAGTGTTTCATGGCATTGCATCCTCTGTATTCTGAGAAATCAAAATATCTCATTGTTGAGCAGAAATGCATAGATCTATCTAGGTTTCTTTACGAGTGTGGATATTTTATTTTGAGTGAAGACAGGAGAGACTTTTGACCAGAATTTGGAAACTTATTGAAAACATTTGGGCAAGTTGATGAACAGGAGTATCATATTAGTCTGCCGGAAGATGCTGAACTCATCTACTTGTAACAGTCCCAGGAAAAATCCTCATCCTCAGATGGAAAATGTAAAAAGTAAAATGTCAGTTAGCACATTTGAAAACAGGGTGGCAAGCCTGGGGGAGTAACCATTCCCAAGACAAACAGACAACTAAGATCTCACGCACTTAAACAAAGGAGTAAGGAGGGAAATACATCATTTTATATTTGTCAGTGAAAATTTGGCAAAATTGGCAATTTTCAAACAGTTGAATTGTAAAACCTAAGGATTTCTGGCATATGTCCTTAGACCAAGAGTCAAGATTAAAGATTACGGTTATAATACCTTTGGGGCAATACTATTTCAATCATCTACAATTTGGAGTTGCCTTTGCACCACAGATTTTGCAAACAGCAATGTCTAGAATTCTGGAAGAGAAATGGAACTATTTGCTATATGCATGACATTCTGGTGCATGGTATAATGAAGATATATGAGACATGTCAACTTCATAAATATCAACCATTGAAAGAATCTCACCTTCCAGGAGATTCTCCTCAGATGAGGTGCAAGATTGTTGCTGATCCTTTCCATGTCCATGGCACAAATGCATTCTGGTGACTGATTACTTGATCAAATGTCCTTTACAAGACAAATTGAAGACACCCTTACTGCAATAGATGCCACATTGGCCACAATATTCAGTATGTTTTGTGTACTTCAATTTGCATACAGTGCACAGATACACCTTTCCAAAACACACAGAAAATGGGATGTTCAACATATTGCACTCCCCCTCACTACTTTCAAATAGTCTCAGAATGAACTGTTCATATAGCAAAATCCATGACAGTTAAATGTAATGAACTTACCAAGATTTTCAGATAGTTATGCTAAATTTGTGAACTGTTTCTCGAGGTAAAATAGAAATGTAGATAGATGCAGCAGTTAGCCACTTCACCCCTCAAGCCTGCCCCACTATTCAATATGATTATAGCTGATCATTGAGTTCAATACCATTTTCCCTTGATCACATTAGCCACAAGAGCTATATCTACCTCCCTTTTGAAAATACAATGCTTTGACCTCAATCACTTTCTGTGGTAGTGAATTCCATGGGCTCACCACTCTCTGGGTGATTAAATTTCTCATCACCTCAGTCAGAAAAGGTTTACCCCTATCCTTAAACTGTGATCCCAGTACTGGACTCCCCCACTATGGGGCACATCCTTCCACCATCTAATCTGTCGAGGCCTGTTAGAAACTTATAGGTTTCTATGAGATCCCCCCTGGTTCTTCTAAACTTCAATGGATACAGCGCTGCAGAGAATCAATAACTTTTACTACAGTTGAAACTTTATTGCTGGAACAGCACAGCAGGTCAGGCAGCATCCAGGGAACAGGAGATTCGACGTTTCGGGCACAGGCCCTTCTTCAGGAGGCCTGTGCCCGAAACGTCGAATCTCCTGTTCCCTGGATGCTGCCTGACCTGCTGTGCTGTTCCAGCAATAAAGTTTCAACTTTGATCTCCAGCATCTGCAGACCTCACTTTCTCCTCCAACTTTTACTACACTCCCTCTGCAGCAAGAACGTCTGTCCTCGGATAAGGAGACCAAAACTGCACACAATATTCCATGAGTGGCCTCACCAATGCTCAATGTAATTGCAGTAAGATATGCTTGTTCATGTACTCAAATCTTCTTGCTATGAAGGCCAACATGCAGTTTGCCTTCTTTACTGCCTGTTACACCCATGAGCTCACTTTCAGAGACTGGTGTATGAGGACATCCGGGTCTTGATAAACATTCTCCTCTCTCAATTTACAGCCATTCAAATAATACTCTGCCTTCCAATTTTTGTTAAAGTGATAACTTTACATTTATCCACATCATATTGCATTTGCCAGTCATTCAGCCTGTGCAAATCTCACTGCAACATCTCTGCATTCTCACAGCTCACCCTTCCACACAGCTTTTGAGAGAGGACATTTAGTTGCCACATCCTGCTATTTAGAAAAAGACCCGTTTATTCCTATTCTTTGTTTCCTATCTGCTATCTAATTTTCATCTGTCTCAAAAGACTACCATAATCCTATATGCTTTAACTTTATACATCTCTTATGTGGGATTTTGTTAAAAGCCTTCTGCATCCTTGAAGAATTTCAACAGATTTGTCAAGCATGATATCGCTTTTTTAAAATTAATGCTGACTATGTCTGATGTTACCGTTGTTTTCTAAGTGCTCTGCTATAAAATCCATGATTTAAAAGGACTCTAGCATCTTCCCCATTAATAATGTCAGACTCACTGATCTTTAGTTCCCTGTTTTCTCTCTACATCCCTTTTTAAAATAGTGGTTACATTCCTCCAATCTGTAGGAACTGTTATAAACTCAAAAGAATCTCAGAAGTTGACCATCAATGCATCCATTAGTTCTAGAGTAACATCCTTCAGTATCTGGAATGTAGATAGTCAGGCCTTGGGAATTTATCAGCTTTCAATCCCATCAATTTCTCTAACACCATTTTGCTACTAATATTGATTTGCTTCTGTTCCTCCCTCTCACAAAACCCTTTTAACATATATTTTCATTAACAGCTCACATCTGGAAGTCAAGTTCACACAGTTCTTCTGCCCCAGATTCTCATCATGCAGCCAAACATGCACATTGTTGGAGAGAAGGGTGAAAATGCTCCAGATCATTCTGCTATAATGCACATTTCATCAACACAAATTTTCTGTAATGCAATTGACGAATTTGGGACTGTGTTTCTAAAGCACAAATTTTCAAAATGTGTGTTGTGTGTAACGCAATTACATTGCTAACACTTTAAGGGCTGTTCCTAAAGTGTGATTTTTCTACAATGCGGTGTCACACGAGAAAGTAACTATCACTTTATAGAAGAACTAACTGTACAAGTACATATTCCAATTGAACCAGTACAAAACTTAAATGTTTTAGATGTTCATATGAACAAAAGGGTTCTTTGAAAGATATTAAGTTGCAGTGCCCAGTATAGCGCTTTTTTTTTGTAATAGGCAATGGTTGAGACTTGTCGGGAGTGAGGTGCTGGAAAAGCACAGCAGGTAAGGCAACATCTGAAAAGCAGTAGAATAGATGTTTCGGGCATAAGCCCTTCATCAGGAATGATTGAGCCTTCCAAGTAAATAGGTAATGTATCTAAAGTGTACACAATCAACCACCCATCGCGCAGGATGAATACTTGGATACTGAAGTTATCATGCCAGATAACGATCTACAACTAATGATAAACATCCACCCTTAATGATAGACAGCATACTGCAGAGTAAAACTGCACAGCCAATCCTGATAACTATACAGAGGAACCTTGATAATCCAAAGGACATGGGCGGGGCATATTTCGTTTGGCTAATCGAATTCTGGATAATCGAATGCTGGATAACATAGATTAGCAGGCATTGGGAGCTTGTAATCTTAGCCAGATAAATCAATATTCGGATAACTGAATGCTGGATAATTGATGTTCCTCTGTATATCCATCATTTAAATGTCTAGGAACAATGTACATAAACACTTTCTTTCCTATGTTATTGGAGAAGGGTGCCCATTCTTTCAACAGAAAAATAGGAGCTGTTTATCCAAGACCAGACAGGCGTGTGGCATTCTGGAAGAAAGGTGTTCAAATTTATGTTCAGCCACTCTATCATTGCAGTATGTTTAGTTAATTATTTATATGCAATGTCGAATACCACCACTAAGCACAAAACCTTGACTATATATAAGGTCTGTGATATTAGAACAACATGGTTAGTCTTGTTCATAAACTTCATGGCATCGGTCTCAACAAGAACCCAATCTTTGTCATATGTTACATACTGAGGGGAGCAATTAGACCATACCTTATGAGCAGTGATATTTAGTGTTTTCTCTGCCCTAATAATTGGAAAGCACAAGATAAAACACTGACAGGATGTTATGAATCAGTTAGTCTTGGTTTCAGACCAGAAGTTTTCAAATTCATCACATGCTGAAGCTTCTGTTTGTTTGAAAAAGCTGTGCCATTTTCCTTAAGAATGGCAGAGGCAACACTTGGTGCTAGTTACTTATCCTCCAATGTTCAGCTGGACTCATTTGAACCGTCTCTGCTGCAAATTAGTTTTTTTTAAATCTAGATAAAGTGATACCTTCCATCCTCTCTGGAGGGAGTAAATTTGGCAGCCTTACCTATGTGACTTTGTAACAAGTACTGAATCATGATCCCAATAAGGTAGTGGATCTAACTCAAGCAGCTTTACCTGGTTGAAACCTTTTGTTTTTAATAAGGCATTTTTAAGAATAAAGGTATTGGTGATTTTGTTCAGCCTATGAGTCATAATCATATCAAGGTTGAATTTTGTTCTCTCAAAAAACTAGTCAGTTTGATCCCTGAAAGCATCTTGTAGCCCTCAAGAAGCCAGCTCGAGTCAACTTTTTAAATTGTAGTTTTAGGGTCAGAGATGTACAGCACAGAAACAGACCCTTCAGTACAACTCGTCCATGCTGACCAGATATCCAAACCTAATCTAGTCCCATTTGCCAGAACTTGGACCATATCCCTCTAAACTCCTCCTAACCATATACCCATCAAGATGCCTTTTAAAATTGTAATTGTACCAGTCTCTACCACTGCTTCTGGCACTCATTCCATACATGTACCACCCTTTGTGTGAAAAGGTTGCCGCTTAGGTCCCGTTTAAATTTTTCTTCTCTCACCCTAAACCTATGCCCTCTAGTTCAAAACTCACCCAGCTTGGGAAAAAGATGTTGTCTATTTATCGTATCCATGCCCCTCATGATTTTATAAACCTCTATAAGGTCACCCCCCCAGCCTCCGATGCTCCAGGGACAACAGGCCCAGCTTATTCAGCCTCTCCCTATAGCTCAAATCCTTCAACCCTGGTAACATCCTTGTAAATCTTTTCTGAACTCTTTCAAGTTCCACAATATCCTTCTGATAGGAAGGAAATCAGAATTGCATGCAATATTCGAAATGTAGCCTAAACAATGTCCTGTACAGTTGCGCATGACCTCCCAAATCCTGTACTCAATATTTTGACCAATAAAAGAAAGCATACGAAGCACCTTCTTCACTATCCTATCTACCTGCGACTCCACTTTCAAGAACTATGAATCTGCACACCAAGGTCTCTTTGTTCAGCAACACTCACCAGCACCTTACAATTAAGTGTATAAGTTCTGCCTTGACTTGCCCTTTCCAAAATGTAGCACCTCACATTTATCTAATTTAAACTGTATCTGCCACTCCTCAGCCCATTGCACCATCTGATCATTGTACTCTGAGGTAACCTTCTTCACTATCCACTCTACCTCCAATTTTGGTGTCATCTGCAAACTTATCAATTAGACCTCCAATGTTCACATCCAAATCATTTATATAAATGACGAAAAGCCTAACACCGATCCTTGTGACACTCCACTGGTCACAGGCCTCCAGTCTGAAAAACAACCCTCCACCACCACCCTCTGTCTTCTACCTTTAAGCCAGTTCTGCATCCAAATCGCTAGTTCTCCCTGTATTCCATGAGATCTAACTTTACTAACCAGTCTACGATGAGGAACCTTAGTGAATGTCTTGCTAATCATGTCCACCGCTCTGCCCTCATCAATCCTCTTTGTTACTTTTTTCAAAATACTCCGTCAAGTTTGTGAGAAATAATTTTCCTTGCCTTTCCAAATACATGTAAATGTTGTCCTTCAGGTTTCCCTCCAACAACTTGCCTGCTGCCGAAATCAGGCTCACCAGTCTATAGTTCCCTGGCTTTTCCGTGCTACCTTTCTTAAACAGTGGCACTACATTAGTCAACCTCCAGTCTTCTGGCACCTCAGCTATGACTATCGAAGATACAAATATCTCAGCAAGGGGCCCAGCAATCACTTCCCTAGCTTTCAACAGAGTTCTAAGGAGCATCTGAGCAGATCCTGGGGATTCATCGACGTTTATGAGTTTCAAAAAAAAGTACTTCCTCCTCTGTAACATGGACATTTTTCAAAATGTCACTATCTATTTCCCCACATTCTATATCTTCCACGTCTTTCTCCACAGTAAACACTGATGCAAAATACTCATTTAGTATCTCCCCCAGCTCCTCCATAGGCCTCCTTGCTCATCTTTCAGGGGCCATATTCTCTCCCTAGTTACCCTTTTGTCCTTTGGACTCTCCTTAACCCTATTTGCAAAACTATCTCATGCCCCCTTGTTACCCTCCTGATTTCCCTCTTAAGTATACTCCTGCTGCCTTTATACTCTTCTAAGGATTCACTCAATCTCTGCTTTCTACACCTGACATATGCTTCCTTCTTTTTCTTAGCTAAAACCTCAATTTCTCTAGTTATTCAGCACTCCCTACTCGTACTAGCCTTGCCTTTCACCCTAACAGGAATATACTTTCTCTGGACTCCTGTTAGGAGAAAGTGAGGACTGCAGATGCAGGAGATCAGAGCTGAAAATGTGTTGCTGGAAAAGCGCAGCAGGCCAGGCAGCATCCAAGGAGCAGGAGAATCGACGTTTCAGGCATGAGCCCTTCTTCTGGACTCCCGTTACCTCATTTTTGAAGGCTTCCCATTTTCCAGCCATCCCCTTTCCTGCGAACCACTTTCACCAACCAATTTTTTGAAAGTTCTTGCCTCAAGGCTTTTCTCCAATTTAGAACTTCAACTTTTAGATCTGGTCTAACATTTTCCATCATTATTTTAAAACTAATAGAAGTATGGTTGCTGGCCCCAAAGTGGTCCCCCACTGACACCTCAGTCACCTGCCCTGCCTTATTTCCCAAGAGCAGGTTACGTTTTACACCTTCTCTAATCGGCACATCCACAAACTGAATCAGAAAATTTTCTCGTACACATTTAATAAATTTCTCTCCATCTAAACTCTTAATACTAAAAACAGTCCCAGTCTATGTTTAGAAAGTTAAAATCCCTTTTCATAACCACCCTACTGTTCTTACAGATAACTGAGATCTCCTTACAAATCTGTTTCTCAATTTCCTGCTAACTTTAATACAATCCCAATAAGGTGACCACCCTTTTCTTATTTCTCAGTTCCACCCAAATAACCTCCCTGGATGTATTCCCAGGAGTATCCTCTCTCAGTACAGCAGTAATGCTATCCCTCAACAAAAACACCACTCTCCCCTCCTCATTTGTACCCTTTTCTATCCTTCCTGTAACATTTGTATTCTAGAATATTAAGCTACCAATCCTGTCCATCCCTGAGCCACGTCCCTGTAATTGCTATGACCTCCCAGTCCCACATCCTGTGTTCATCTGCCTTCACTGTTTGGCCTCTTGCATTGAAATAAATGCAATTTAATTTATCAGTCCTACCTTGTTGTCTGCTTTGTCCCTATGTGCCCCTACTGTTTGATTCGCTCCTTTTCCAACTGTACCAGGCTCAGACTGATCTGTTTCCTCACTATCTCCCTGTGTCCCACCCCACCACCTTACTGGTTTAAATCCTCTTGAGTAGGTCCAGCAAATTCCATGAGTGAATCCGTGGAAGAGTATAAAGACTGATATATATTGGTCCCCTTCCAATTCAGGTGCAAACCATTCTTCTTGTACAGGTCACTTCTACCCCAGAAGAGATTTCAATGATCCAAAAATGTGAATCCTTCTCTCCTGCACCAGCTCCTCAGCCAAGCATTCATCTGCTCTATCCTCTTATTCTGACCCTCATTAGCTCGTAGTGCTGGGAGTAATCCAGATATTACTGCCCTTGAGAACTACCTTTTTAAATTCCTGCCTGACTTTCTATATTCTCCATTCAGAATCTCATCCTTTTCCCTTCTTATGTCATTAATTCTAATGTGTACAATGACCTCCTGCTGGTCCTTCTTCCCCTTGAGAATATTCTGCACCTTCTCTGAGATATTCTTGATCCTGGCACTAGGGAGGTAACACACCATTCTGATTTCTCGTTGCTGGCCGTAGAAACATCTGTCTGTGTCTCTGACTAGAGAGTCCCCTATCACAATCAATCGCTTGGAACCTGACGTACGCCTCATTACATTAGAGCCATTCTCGGTACCAGAAACTTGGTTGTTAGTGCTACATTCCTCTGAGAGTCCATCATCACCTACATTTTCCAAAACAACATACTGGTTTGAATAGGGGATAGCCACAGGAGACTCCTGTACCATCTGCTTCCTTCTCCTACCTTTCCTGGAGATAACACATTTATCTGACTGTATCTGCAGCTGTTCTCCCTTCCTATAATTGTAGTCTGTCACACCCCTTAGCTCCTGTAAGTGCCTTATTGCTTCTCACTGCAGTTCTAACTGATCAATGCAATCAGATAGGATTTGCAACCAAAGACACTTCCTGCAGACATAATCTTCAGTAACTCTCCCTAATCTCCCACATCTGACAGCAAGAGCATATTCCTCTACTAAAGGCCAGCTTTGCTCCTTCACAATCTATAGACCCAGAAAATAGCACTGTCTTATTGCTCTAAAAGTCCCTGCTCCAGGCTAACTTAGTACTTATAGTTTATATTTTTAAAAAGACAGATAGCAATAAAACATATAATCAAGAAAGAATCCACTCTGTTCACTAATGTAGATTTACAGCAAGGTTACATATTAAAAACTATGCACCTATCAGTTCCTATCTGTGAGCTCTCCCACATAGCTTCCTCCAAGGTCAGCTGTGAATTTCACTGTTTGTTATTTTTTTCATAAACGCACTCCGATGTCCAGAGAAACTTGAAGTCAAACAGCAAAGACAATAATTGTTCAGATTCACAGCTGTGACAGACAACAGTGTAGGTCTTTTTCTCTGACAATGTGGTCCCTCCCTTTGTCTGTCTTCCTCCTTTTTTAAAGTGCCATTGTTTTGATCTTTTTTCTCCACAAAGTTCCAAAACAATATAACAGCATATAAAACAATAATCGTTGCTCCTGAAATTTGAGGAAATCACCTCTAACATCTAAAATACCTCAAAAAGGAGTAGCACTTACGGCTACAATTTTTCTGTCCTCCATCTTGGATTACCCAGAATCCTTTTTGATATAACTTTGCAGATTTACAATATGATGGAGGTACTGACTATTCTGTATGGTCAATAATCAGAGTTAATTGACTTAATATTATTGGTAAAAGATGTGGAGCAATAAGAATAAATGCTTTCAATCAGCAAATTAACACTATCTGACTGTCCTGAAAAGGTATTGCTAGCTGATTCAATAGTTAGCTTTAAAAGAGGGTTGGACCAGTGCTTGAAGGAAGAATTTACACGGTTTCAAATTGGGAATAGGAGAAAACGTGATTGTTTGTGCAAATAGCCAGCACAAGCACAATGAGATCAATGGCTTATTATGATATCAGGCATCAAAGACAGCATTTAAAAACGATTAGCATAACTCACAGGGAAAGCGCAATCTGGTTTCAGACATCATGAAAAGAATTCTGGAGAGAACGCTGAGCCTGAAACAAATACTGAGAAGGCCCAAGATTTTTCAATGCTTCCCTGAAGGTCCTTTTTCAAGCAGCAAGGAACATCTTGCTCTTCTTGAGACAAGAAGCCTTCTCAATTCTGCAAAGTGTGGGCAAAAATGGTAATGTATGTGAATGGCAAGTGCAATGCAGTCAGGTCACTACTGCAATGTCAGAAGAAATAATGTATCACTAAACATAAGGTAAAAAATACTGCTTGCATATTCTCTGCTCTGATTGGTATCGCTGCTACTATTGAATGAGTTTACCTCCAACAGGACATTTTATCAGATGCAGCAATGATCCTTCATAACTTTTGAAACTGCCATGAATATCATGGTATTGAAGAATCAAGTAGATATTTATTTCTAAATGATTATTTTGTACAAATGTTATATTCCTCAGGTACGAAAATTAAGATATTAGATAATAACAGAGTAGCATGCTGGTAGTGATCTGAAGTAAGATGCAAATGAGCTCTTTATGCTTTAGTTCGCATGCTATGATATAATAAGCATGCCTTTAAAGGTATATTGACTGAGAAATGGCACAAGTTATAGTCCCATACTCTTTGCCTACACTCTCAATACAGTTTCTTTTAATCTTTTTCTGTTGCTTCAAGAGATTAAATACTGTTGCCTGATAGTGATGGGCATTCTCAGGATAGATTGCAAGATCAGGAACACATGCCTAAGATGGTAAAGACTGGCACCTGTGGAATGTTTCTGAGTACCAGCATTCAATTTCCTTGAGAAGGTGCAGCTTATTACAATCTAACTTCAGGATTGCCTTTGAAGCTGTCAGCTGTCTTGAAACCATTTGTCCCTCTAGCAACTGATCCAGCCAATTATGTATCATGTCAACTGGTAACAACAGACAATTGACCTTTCATGGTTAAGTTTGGTAGCTACGTGGACAGCGTACAATTAGTCAAATCACATGCTGCCTTGGCACTTGATTTTGCCTCTTATGCATTACAATCAGAAATAATCTATTTTTTTATACTTGATATATTCTGTCAGGTTGTAATGACACAATATTACAAACTGGAATATCATTGATTTAAGAAAACGTACTGTAGGATTACGAAGATGATCTATATAAATGCTGGGTTGACAATAAGAAAATGTAACATTATAGATACAATATTCTTCTTCATGCTGAAGTATCAACATTTCAACATAGTGGAGCAGACTCTTAATTTAGCTGTTACAATGTGTCAAAAATGGTCAACAATTTTGCCAGAATAGGTTTGTAGAATGCAAATAATTTAAGACAAAATCATGAAAATACTGTATCAGAAAAGGAAAAGTGATATTTTGAAAGGATAATCTCAAAATAAAATCACTTTATTGCATTTTTAAGAATTGTTAAGAATTTAATTCAAATCAAAATGAGGTTTGTTACAACCAGGTGAGGAAGGAGAATTGGCTCCTCACTTATTAAACACTTCTCAGCTGGTCACAACAAATATTTCTTTAATAGCAGGCAGATATCACACTTGAGTTAAATAAGTTGTTCCATGTCTATAGTATTCAGTTCCAGCTTCCCATTTCCCACTCAGACCATCCTCTGACTTCTGAATATGATGACAAATTCAAGAAAAAGCATTGCTAATTTAGAGCAAATGTTACATTTTAGACCCATTCTCACTAAGATGTGGATAAAGACTGGCCAGACTTGTCTTGCATAAAACCCTAAAGATCAATATAAGAGGATAATGGTCTGTGCTGAATTAAACTGCAATCCCCAACGGTGAATGTTTAATGCATTATCTTGTCACAGCACTTTTACAAGTTTTTAAAAAATCATTATTTTTACTACAAACAATTTCAGTAAAGATTATTCTTTTTTAAAATAATTAAGCTGGAGGCATTCAGATCAAACTGCTCTTGGAATGCTCTGTTATATAGGCTAGCACCCTGAATTCAGTTAACTGAAACTTGACATTGCATTAGCTCAAAGTGGGTGACAGTACAATACTAAACACTGCTTGTGTTAAGCTGATGTTGTTGTTGTTGGCAGTAGGGGGTAACAAGAAGAAGGTCAGCTCAAAGATGCCCTGAGATGAGTATTTTTTTCATGAGGAGTGGAATGTTACACACTGCTCCTTGGAGCAGTCAGGCAGGTGGGAGTAAACGGCATATTTGAAACCTACCTTCCACAGTTGTTACTTTGCCAACACACTTGCTGTGGGAAAATTGTGGCCTGTAAATGGCCAGCTGTTAACCCTTTGCCATTTGAATTTACCATCAGTGGAGAGTGTCTGGACCAAACCCCTCTTCAGAGGATCAGTGTGGACTCAATGGGCTGAATGTCCTGCTTCCACTTTGTAGGGATTCTATGATTCTAAATGGTAAGGTAACCAAGTATAACATGGGATAGCCTGGTTTCTGGTTAGAAAGAATCAAGAGGGTGCCATATGCCTGGGTAACCTATGTACAATGCTCAACTCACCAGACAGAGCATTACCCTGACCTGCAGAAGTTGACCATAATCACCAACACCCCACCCTGGTCCAAGCTGCCTGGCACCAATTAAACCCTCCAAGTTGACTAAAATAATGCTAAAACCAAAGAATTGGGGTTGCTGGAAATCAGAAACAAAAACAGAAATTGCTGGAAAAACTCAACAGATCTGACAGCATCTTTGGAGAGAAAGCAAATTAACATTTTGGGTCCAGTGACCCTTCTTCAGAATAAGGATTACTGGACCCACAACATTAATTTTGCTTTCTCTCTAAAGATGCTGCCAAGCCTGCTGAGCCCACCTAGTTCACCATTAGGCTCTTTGTTTGTTTATTGTCTTCCTTACAGTGGCCTCCACTCACATCTGATGAACTAGCAGATCTCAGTGGTGGGAGATGGTGGTGAGAGAAGTCTCATCTCAGGTCAACAATGGCTCAACACTGAAGGGCAAATCTGTAAAACTAATGAATAACGCATACTGGCCTGAGATGTGAAGTGTATCTTAAAATGGAGCATCAGTGCAACCAATACTTTCATTTTGGAAATATTACTTATTTATAAAGTCTGTTTATTTTTGTTTATCTGTATATCTGGGGGAAAAAAAAAACCTGCAGCATTGTTTCCCAGCAATAAGACGTAGTCTTGACCCAACATTTGCTTCACAGGGAGGGCTTCTGCCTCTGATTAAGTTTTTGCCCTCTATCTGCCCAATTAATATTGACAAAATGCTTGTTGCATATCTAAGCAAATGGTCAAATTGTGCCTAATATGTAGTTATGGAGGAAGGTACGCTTCATCATATTGCACACAGTCCTTGGGAGTTAAAAGGAAAAGAAAAGCAATAAAAACAAATCCATTGTAAATTAAATTAATATAAATTGATAACAATTTCATTACAAGTCATTTAAAATTCTTCTCATCTTGATTTTACCAAGTACAGTAGCCTCTTACCATGCTGTGACCAATAAAACTCAATATTTAATCTACAAATTACTGTTAATTATGAACTTGTAGGTATTGTTCAAGATACTGATATTATAAAAATGCCCATAGTTTAATGATTTGTAAATCCTGGTTCATCGTAAATGTCTCTCTTACATTGAGAGTCAAAGATTATCTTAAAAGCTCACTGACTTAACATCTTCTGAAATAATGATACAATGAAGAATATAATCTGCATCATCCTTCTTCCAGTAACCTATCAATTTCTGGTCTATTTCATTAATTAAGTTTTGTTTGGAACGTGTTTATTCTCTTCGGTCTTTATAAGAAATAATAGCTTTTCACAAAACAGCAATTGGGATGGGAGAGTCCAGAACTAGAGGGCATAGGTTTAGGGTGAGAGGGGCAAGATATAAAAGAGACCTAAAGGGCAACTGTTTCATGCAGAGGGTAGTACGTGTATGGAATGAGTTGCCAGAGGAAGTGATGGAGGCTGGCACAATTGCAACATTTAAAAGGCATCTGGATGGGTATATGAATAGGAAGGGTTTTGAGGAATATGGGCCGGGTACTGGCAGATGAGACTAGATTGGCTTGGGATATCTGGTTGGTGTGGACGAGTTGGACCGAAGAGTCTGTTTCCATGCTGTACATCTCTATGACTCTATAAATGCCAATACACATATGAAAATACCTGCAGCAGAAAAGTAATTCTTGGAGCAGAATGCGTAAATCTATATTGGATTGATGTACTGAAATTAAACACTCAATAAACACTTTTATTATACAACCAACACTCCTGTGTTTCATTTCTTTCAACAATCATCTCACCAAAGATAGCTACATTGATAGAAAGCTATCATTTGTACCTCTGAAACATGAGGCGTACATTACATAGCTAACTACTAGAGCAAGATTTTTAAAAATGTAGCTTTGTGTTAAATAATAGCTATTTAATTACTAAATTAATTTTACTGAATAAGGCAAGCATATCACAAATTCAGCATATAGACAAACCCACTGGGGGAGATTTTCAACTTCTGTCCAAAAATGGGTATGAAGCCGGTAGAAAGACTATAATGCGCATCTAATGGGAGGTCTGAACCATTTACAGATTTTTTAAAAATTGCAATAAGGGTCTATGCAGACAGCTCTGACTTTTAATGTGTAAGCATCTTGAAAAAAGACAGTTCACTCACTCACAGGCTTAACAGAGGTCCCCCTTCCCCAGTTTCTATGTCCTGGTTGATCATTTCAAAGACTGGCAAATTAAAATAAATACAGCCAGTGTCTTCTATCATAGTACCTAGCTCTTGAATTACTCCAGAGGTTTTGATGTAGCTCTCTGAAGATCATTCAAGGAGTCATCACTCATGATAAGAAATGTTTTTTTAATATTTGTCTTGAAATTGTATTTTACTATTGTACCTATGTTCATTTGAGGCACGAATGGCTACAATCATAGACATTATCAAGATGTTTCCTTTTAGTTGCCATGATTAGATATATTGGTACTTCCTGAGTATCTTCGACATGGTTCAGTTAATTTAAATAATTCAGCAACAAGCTTTTATATTTAAAATCAAGGTTAGTTTACTGCCCATACATTTGACTTGGGGGTTAATAGAAATAATCGTATCTCACTAATATTACTCACCCACACTAGGAGAAAGTGACGACTACAGATACTGGAGTTCAGAGTCGAGAGCTGGAAAAGCACAGCAGCTCAGGCAGTATCCGAGGAGCAGGAGAATCGATGTTTCGGGCATAAGTCTTCCATCAGGAATCTACATGGTCTATCATGCACATTTGAATACAGATGAAGATAACATAGTAATAATAAAAACAAAATTCAAATCTATTTTGGTGCAGGCCTAACTGTTTGGCATCAGATTTTGTTGACTGAAGTAATGAGAGATAACATTATTGAAACATATATAGGATTCTTAGGGTGCTTGTCCCTGGATTTGCAGAGATGTTGTTTCCTTTTGTGTGAGAATCATGCTGCACAGGGCATAATCTCAGAGTAAGGGGTTTGCCAGTGATGAGAGAGATGAAGAGGAATTTCATTTCTTAGTGGGTTGTGAATCTGTGGAATTCTTTACAACACGGGACTGTTGAAGCTGGACCATTAGCTTTATTCAAGGCTGAGATAAATGCATTTTTAATCACTAAGTGAACTAAGACAGAATGGTCGAGTTTTTTATTCACTCATGGGACATGGGTGACACTGATTGGCCAGCATCTATT
Organism: Chiloscyllium plagiosum; assembly: GCF_037043375.1. NCBI lineage: Eukaryota > Metazoa > Chordata > Chondrichthyes > Orectolobiformes > Hemiscylliidae > Chiloscyllium > Chiloscyllium plagiosum. The sequence goes on from NW_028270141.1 coordinate 63,304,845, forward strand.
CCCCATCCCTAATTGCTGCTCAGAAGATGGTGGTGAGCTGTCTCTTAAACTGCTGCTATCTCCAGGCTGTAGGTTGACCCACACTACCCTTAGGGAAGGAATTCCAGGATTTTGATCCAGCTACAGTGAAGGAATGGTGATATATTTCCAAGTCAGGATGGTGAGTGGCTTGGAGGGTAATTTGCAGATAGTGGTTTTCCCATGTATTTGCTATCTTTATCCTTATAGATGGAATTGGTTGTGGGTTGTAAGGTGCTGTCTAAGGATCTTTGGTAAGCATATGCAGTGCATCTTGTAGATGGTGCACACTGCTGCTACTGAGTGTCTGGTGAGGTGATAGAAGGGATGTCTATTTATGGATATGGTGCCAATCAAGCGGGCTGCTTTGTCCTCGATGGTATCAGCTTCTTGAGTTTTGTTGGAGCTGCATCCATGCAGACAAGTAGGGAGTATTCTATCACACTCCTGACTTGTGCCTTGTAGATGGTAGACAGAATCTGGGGAGTCAGGAGTTGACTTCTTCACCGCAGTAATCCTAGCCTTTGACTTGTGCTTGGAGCTACTGTTTATGTGGTGAGTCCAATTGAGTTTCTGATTAATGGTAACACATAATAGTGATAGTGGTGGATTCAGTAGTAGCATTTTTGAATGTTAAGTTGATGGTTATCAGATGAACCATGATCTCATTCAATGACAGAGCAGACTCAATGAGCTGAAAAGCCTAATTCTGTTCCTATACCTTATAGTCTTATTATCTAAAGGAGATATCACAAGAACTATAATTGTTCCTAAAATTAATCTGCTGAAGGTTGTTCTCACAGGCAAGATTGAGGATAGGAAAGGGTAGAAAAAAAATAGAGGGAGAAAATTTGTTTCTCTTTCAAGATAATTACTTTGCTGTTTAACTGCCTACAGCATATTTTTCAATTTGATTTGTTATTGTCACATGTACCTAGGTATAGTTACAAATTTTGATTTGCATGCAATACAAACAGATTATACTATACAAAGTTACATTTGGGTATTAGAATGGAGTAAATAATACAGTGCTATGGCTGCAGAGAATGTGCACGGAGAGTGAAATCAACATCAAATTTAAAATTGAAGAGGTCCATTCAGAAGTCTAAAAACAGTGGAGAAGCAGCTGTTTTTGAATCTATTTGAAAGCATATATAGAATTTTATATCTTCTGCCTGACAAACTAAAGTGGAAGAGAGTATAACCAGGGTGGAAAGAGTCTTTAATTATGCTGGTTGCTTTCCCAAGGCAGCGGAAAGTATAGATGGAGTCAGCAGATGGAAGGCTAGTTTGCACGATGGACTGGACTGTGTTCACAACTCTCTGTAGTTTCTTGCATTTGGAAAGAGCAGTTACAATACCATGCTGTGATGCATCCAGTTGGAAAGCTTTCTATGGTGTATCTATAAAAATTCCTAAGAGTCCTTGTGAACATGTTGAATTTCCTTAGTTTCCTGAGGAAGTAGAGCTGGTGTTGTACTCACCTTCTTGTTGGGATGATCGAGGCCTGACTTTCTTTCAGAAGACTCTGATGCAATCTGTATTCATTTCAATAAAAACCTTTTTATTTACAAACTTTCTTTTTACACAGTTTGGCATTAGCTGACAGTGTGTCCTCATAAGATCTCCCTCCAGATTGTCTCTGGCTAGTCATGTGACCTTGCATCATCGTTATCTCGTGATCTCTGAGGCAGTTAATCTATTAGTCAGTATCTTCCCTCAGATTCTGTAACATTATTTGCATTTTCTCCAGCTCTCTTCAGAGTCTCAAACATCTCTGGCTTAGTTCCTGAGATTGCTTTCAAATTTGTACCACTTGTTAAACTCATTCAAATTGCTTTCTGAGGATGGTAGTCTGTTACACTTTCTCTCCTGTCAATTCAAGTGTGCAGAGTAATATGTCCATTATGGTATTTTCAGGGTCTCCGAACTCTTCTCAAAATTCTGTTTTTCTGTTTTTTTCAAGAACAGTTCCTTCTTGCTGTCAGTGTCAGCTCCTTACATTCTCCCCAGCTGAAGAATTGACAATTCCCATCCTTGATGCCAATGATTGAAGTATCTAATTTGTTTTTCTCTTTACAATGCTTGATGTTTTCTCACTCTAAGATGGTCTTTGTGGTAATACGAGCTTTTAATTTTCCAGATGTGATGGAATCTGCATCTGCCAGCATCCATAAGTCAATAGAGACAATTACTACCATACTTTTTGCTCAGAAGTTCTTTTACAGTTAAAATTTCTCTCTGTACTTCACTGATTTTTTGATTGCACATAATCAGGCACATTTGTTCCATAATGAAACTATAATCATTGCCAAAATCTCTGAATTGGTAATTTGCTACTTGTGGTTTATGATCAGATGCAACAATGTCAGTAGTACCATGAAGTGAATAGATTTGTTTTGAAGCTCTTCATCACTATGTCCACTGTGACACTGTGTTGATTTATCTTAATCCATCTTGTGTAATAGTCAATAATGATAAATATTTTCACTTAAAACTCACAAGTCCATTCCTAAATTTCACAAGGCCTTGATGGAAATGATGACAGTAGTCAAAGTTTTTTCTGTTCTTGACTAGTGCAGATATGTAGTTTAGATATAATTTCCTCAATAAAATGAATGATTTCAAGCTATCTTTCTGATTTTGGGTTCTTTCTTAACATTTTGACACTCTGACATTATCTTAATTAATCTTTGGAGAAGATCAATTCTGAAGGGTATATCCCTAACCCCTTCATTAAAGAATAACAAATCATTCATAATTGAGCTTAGTTATTACTGTTTAAATGATGGTCTTCATATAGAGCTGTTGGGATTGTTTGCTTGCCATCCAGTCTGGCTATATCATCTAAAATGAAGAAATTCCTTACCTTTGTTTTGGGCTTCCCTCATCTCTTCCAATTCCTTTTTTAACTGATTCTAATAATGTTTTATTGCCATTGTGTGCTTTTAGATCTCCTATAAATTCCAAATCTTGCATTTCAGCCTTTTCTGATGCTAGTTTTTCTGTAAAATGTTTGCCACTCTTTGAGACTTCCCTTCAATGTAGACACTGGCTAATTATGTCTCATCGAACATGTCTGAAGCACAGATGTAAGGTGGCATCTTTATCATTTCCTTCATGTTGAGAGGAGAAAACAATGCTTCTCTTTCAGTGTTAAACCTTAGCTCCATAAGTAGTTGGAGAACTTATGGCACACCCACATTGCCAAGCCATCTTCTTCAATTGTGGAGTGTCTTTTCTCTGTTGTGATAGAGACCTCATAGCATCATAGAGTGGCTTATGTTTAAATTCTTCAGGAACTTGTAACAATACTCTGCTTACACCTGTGGATGACCCATGTATAGCTCTTTGTGTGCAACATAAAGTGTTAGTACTTTGGAAGATGTTAACAATTTCTTAATTTTTTTGAAAGAATTTCTCTCACCAACATTTAAGTGCCACTGTTAGCCCACATCTCAACAGCTCCATACGTTCATTGGTGAATGAAAGCATATGAACTTCCCTTTTTGTTTATCCATCTCCAGGACTATTTGTAACTCTAATATGTTCTTGGCTTGTGAATATTTTCTAATCACCTTTGTTTTCTGAGGATTAGCCAATGATCTTAAGGCATGCATTATGTGACCTAGGGATTTGATCATCAGCTTTGTAGATTTATACTTGTCATTTAGCAATAGTTCTCCATTTTTCAATGTTTTCAAAACTCTATGCGCATGCTCCACCTTTGTGGCACTGTGTATTAGAATATCATACAGATGGCTATTTGCTAAGAGGTAGTGTTCAGTGATGAACCCAGACATTCCAGGACATCCAAGAAGCCACTGGGGCCAGCTGACAACATATCATTTTCAAGGCAAAACCATGACTTGCACAGAGATTTTTACTTGTTGCAAATTGCGGATTGTACTGCATCTAGTGCAAAACAAAATGGTTTTGGAATCATCTTATCGAAATGCTTCAGCTGCTCACTAAACTTTATAATCTTTGTCCATAAGCTTAGTATCCATTCTCAATGCAAAGGCAAAACATAAGCACAAAATATATGGCCCAACTCAGCTACAGAATACTCTTCAGCAGGAGCAAGGTTTAATTTGGAAATTAGTTTAAAACATTTTTCTTTTGGATAATTAGTATTATGGAAGTAACAAGAATAATTGCTTTATCTTTAATAGCAGAACGCAGGACATTAAATTCAAGATAAACTGCTAATCAATAAGTAATTCAATCTGTGAACAAAATGTCAGCAAATAGATTTAGCTTCAAGTTAAATTTAGATCGAAGGGTTTTATTGTCATCACAGCTGTACTTGATTCGAAGACAACATCTATTCTGGGGCATGCGTTTCTATTATGAGTCTTCTAGTGATTGAACAGGTTGATTTTCAACACACAGATCTTTGAGCAAATGAAGCAATATGTGTCATGAAGTGCTCAGATCTACAGTACTGGATCTTCTACTTGATTTTTCCTTCTGTGCCTCAAATTTCAAACATCAACCCAAAGTTTATTGTGACTTTTGAACACTTGGTAGAAAGTTCCTCCCAGCAATTAATGTCAATATTGTTGCACTTCAAGCAGATTGTAAGTTTGTTCGCTGAGCTTGTAAGTTTGATCTCAGATACTTTGGCACCATGCGAGGTAACATCATCACTGAGCCTCCGTTGAAGCACTGGTGTTCTGACCCAGTTACTATTTGTGTGTCTTGGTTTGTTAGGGTGGGTGATATCACTTCCTGTTCTTTTTCTCAGAGGTTGGTAAATGAGGTCCAAATTGATGTGTATCTTGATGGATTTGAATGCTAGGCCTCGAGGAATTCCTGTGTGTGACTCTGTTTAGCCTGTCCTAGGATGGATGTGTTGTCCCAGTTGAAGTGGTGTCTTTCTTTGTCTGTGTGTAAGGATATTAGTGATAGTTGGTCATGTCTTTTGGTGGCTAGTTGGTGCTCATGTATCCTAGTGGCTAGTTTCCTGCCTGTCTGTCTGTCTGATGTAGTATTTGTTGCAGTCCTTGCAGAGTATTTTGTATATGACATTTGATTTGCTGGTTGTTGGTATGGGGTCCTTTAGGTTCATCAGTAGCTGCTTCAGTGTATTAGTAGGTTTGTGGGCTACTATGATGCCAAGAGGTTGTAATAGCCTGGTAGTCTTCTCCGAGATGCCTTTGATGTATGGTAGTATGGCTAGAGTCTCTGGGCGTGTCATGTACAGCATACCTGTTTGTGTTTGCTGTTTAAGAATTGGCAGATTGTGTTTATTGGATACCCATTCTTTTTGAAAATGCTGTATAGGTATTTTTCTTCTGCTGCTTATAGTTCCTGGGTGTTGCAGTGTGTTGTGGCCTGTTTAAATAATATCCTGATGCAGCTCCATTTGTGGGTGTTGGGATGAGTGCTTCTGTAGTTGAGTATCTGCTCTGTATGTATTGCTTTCCTGTAGACGCTGGTCTGCAGTTCTCCATTGACTATTCATTCCACTGTGTCATCACGGAAGGGCAGTCTGTTGTTGTTCTCTTCCTCTTTGGTGAAATTTATGCCAGAAAGGATGTTGTTAATGATATCATAGGTTTCCTCTAAATTGTTCCATTTCGTGATGACAAAAGTGTCATCCACATAGCGGGCCCAAAGTTTGGGTTGGGCTGTTCATTCTAATCTCTGCATCACTGCTTCTGCTCAGAATCCTGACACTGGTGATCCCATGTGTGTCCCATTGATTTGTTTGTAGGTCTTGTTGTTGAAGGTGAAGCTGGTAGTAAGGCACAGGTCCATTAGCTTGAGGATGCTTTCCTTGCTAATGGAGATGGTGATGTCTGGTGCTGTTTCCTTGGTTCATCTAGTAGTGAGGTCAGTGTTTCTTTGGCTAGGCTGATGTTAATTGATGAGAATAGGGCCATTACCTTGAAGGAGACCATGACTTAGGTCTCTTCTATCTTGGTGTCTTTGATGTACAGGAACCCTTGGGTGGAGTGGATGGCGTGGCATGAGTCTTCTATTAGGTATTTCCATTTACGGTGAAGTTCCTTTGCAAGTCTGCATGTCGGTGTGCTGAAAAGTGAGACTGTGGGTCTAAGGGGGGGCCCGGGTTTGTGTACCTTTGGTAATCTGCTCCATTCCGCCCAGGAATTCCTGAACATATCAAAACTCCATCAATAAACGCATTGACTTGAACCTCATTTACCAACCTCTGAGAAAAAGAACCGGAAGTGATATCACCCACCACAACAGACCAAGCCACATAACTAGAAAGCGGGATAGAACACTATCACTTCAACAGAGGCTCACTGGTGATGTTACCTGCCAGCTCAGCGAGCAAACTTATAACCTGAACCTCAACCTGAGCTACAAATCTTCTCAGAAATCGCAAACTTCAAGCAGCATTTCAAAGTACTTTTTGAAGCATTTTCTTTATCTATCCCCTTGAACATTGGGCATTTTCATACGGAGAAGCCACATTTCATGAGGAATCATGTTCTAGCAATTCCAGTCTGTTTCAGTGTATTTGAAGGACTTTTGCCCAAATGCCTGTACCTTGCTTCAAGCAGAATAATAACATTTGTTTGATAATCCTTCCATTGAATCCAAAGGATGCAGTAGAGACTTCTCTAGAGTGTTTGTATGTTGCTGATACATAGTGCAGTTCTCACTATGTTGCACTGTGATGATGACATCTATGCTATGCACTCATTTTTTTCGTTGTTTGAAAATTTATATTAAACTGTATTGGCTCCATTCCTCTTCCAGCAGTGCCTGGGACTAATCCAGTATGTTTATAAATTTGATGCTATATCCCATCCCCAATTGAGCTTCCAACCACACTTCTATGCTACTAGGAAGACTGCCTACTTTCCCCACCTTAACAACTTTTGGCCTCATCTCCATAATATGTTCAAACCTTGTGCCTTAGCATTTTTGCTGATAAAACTCTTATTCAAAACTGTAAATGTTGACTGTTTTGATAAATTCCAACATTCTACCCTCTGCGAACTTGTGATCACCCCGAACTGTCAAACCAAATCCCATTAATTGCCACCCTAAATTGGCTTTCAGTCAAACAACATCTCCATTTTAAAACTTTGATCAACGTATTCAAACCTCAGCATAGCTTTACCCCTCTGTAATCGCCTCCTGCCTCCCAATCTTACAAGGTCTCTGTGCTCATCTAATTTTGGTGTCTTGTACATCCTCAAATCTAGTTGTTCTAGCACTGGTGGCCATGCCTTCTATGACTGCAGCTTCAATCTCTGCAATTTCCACCTTACAGCTCAATCCACCACTGTTTCTTCCTTAAGATGTTCCAGAAAGCATACCCCTTTGGCTGAGTTCTTGATCCTCTGCACCATAGGATTACATGACATGGTATCGAATTTGCATTGTAACACTGCAATGAAATACCTTGGGATTTTTTAAATGTTAAATATGTTATATAAAAACACTTCTATTTGCTTTTATTGCATAACACATGTTGTTGAACAAGCGTTAAATTCATGCTCATAATCAGGACTGCGGTTAATTTATGAAAACAGTGAATTTCTAAAAGCAAGATAGGCCAATCTCTGGGTCAACATAACTCTGTTTAAATTGAATATTGGAAAAGTTAAGAGGTTGCTGAGTAATCTTACTGGCTCATATCATTACTTTATTCTGCTCAGCTGGCAGTAAGGTGTTAGTCAACATCATTAGCTGGAGCTGTTATTCAGTTGTCAGCAGGTTAAAAATAATCTAGAACACATTTTGTACATTTACTGCTAATGGAAATATTCAATCCAGCCTAAGAGCCTAAGAGTTGAGGAAATTTAATGGAAACTTATTGTTGATTGATTTTTCTTCACCTTTCCTGACTTGTGCCTGCCAAAAATGGGATGGGCAGTGGGTTAAGATCGGGGCAACATCCTTTCCTGTGCATTTCCACTATTGTGCTGATTAGCTGGTGAAGTTCGGATTCTCATCATATACGAACTTAAAATCAGACGTTGATATTAGCTTGTCACAGCGTAGGCAAAGGCACAATAGCAAAGGTTGAAGCTTGAGAGTAGAATTCTTTCCCCCAATTATTAGAAAAGCTTTAGAGACAAAAAACCCGTAGTGTTTCTGGTTTGTGAATATGGTTCATAGGCTGAATTTTCCCAGTTCTTTTTTTTTGAGTGAAATAGAATCATAGAGTCATATATCATGGAAATATCTTCAGTCCAACTCAGCCATGCTGACCAGGTTTCCAAAGCCAGGTTTGCCTGCATTTGGCACATACCCCTCTAAACCTTTTCCTATTCAGGTACCTGTCCAAATGTCTTTTAAATGTTGCAACTGTATCTGCACTTACCACATCTGGCAGTTCATTCCAAATACAAACCACCCTTGATGTGAAAAAGTTGTCCTTCAGGACCCTTTTAAATCTTTCCTGTCTCATCTTAAACCTATTCGCTCTAGTTTTGAACTCCTCTACTCCAGGGTAAAGACCTTGGCTATTCACCTTATTTATGCCTATCACAATTTTATAAACCTCTATAATATTACCGCTCAATGCTTTATACTCCAGGGAAAAAGTCTTAACCTATCCAGGCTCTTCCTTATAACTCAACCCTCTGGTTGAAGTAACATCTTTGTAAAACTTTTCTGCATCCTTTGCATTTGAATAATATCCTTTCAGGGTGACCCGAACCATAAATAATTCTCCAAAAGTGACCTCGCCAATATTCTGTACAGCCACAACATTATGTCCCAACTCCTATGTTCAATATATTTTATTCTGTAGAATATTGTAAGGATTGCTAACATTTCGAATCTAGTTGGAGCAGGGAACTTGAGGTATGCATTGTTATTTAAACTTCTTCATATACGTTTTGTCATTTTTACCCAGAATATTGCTGGATTTGTGAGTTATGAAATACACAAGTGATAACACCTCCCTTTGTGTACAATGGGACAAATTCCTAGTTGAGGAAGGTCAGGTTATGCTGGAGTTAAAATCTCTAAATATTTTTGGTGCATGTGTTATGACACGGTAGTGAACCCTTCCGTTAATTAAACCAAACACACAGAAAAGCTCACCTCGCCTCATAAACTATTAAAATACAAGTCATAGTCATAGAGTCATAGAAATGTACAGCATGGAAATCAACCCTTCGGTCCAACCCATCCATGCCGACCAGATATCCCAACCCAATCTAGTCCCACCTGCCAGCACCTGGCCCATATCCCTCCAAACCCTTCGATTCATATACCCATCCAAATGCCTCTTAGATGTTGCAATTGTACCAGCCTCCACCACATCCTCTGGCAGTTCATTCCATACACGTACCACCCTCTGCGTGAAAAAGTTACCCCTTAGGTCATTTTTATATCGTTCCCCTCTCACCCCAAACCTATGCCCTCTACTTCTGGACTCCCCGACCCCAGGGAAAAGAATTTGTCTACTTATCCTATCCATGCCCCTCATAATTTTGTAAACCTCTGTAAGGTCACCCCTCAGCCTCCGATGCTCCAAGGAAAACAGCCCCAGCCTGTTCAGCCTCTCCCTATAGCTCAGATCCTCCAACCCTGGCAACATCCTTGTAAATCTTTTTTGAACCCTTTCAAGTTTCACAACATCTTTCCAATAGGAAGGAGACCAGAATTGCATGCAATATTCCAACAGTGGCCTAACCAATGTCCTGTACAGCTGCAACATGACCTCCCAACTCCTGTACTCAATAGAACTCCTAAATTTCACTATTATTAAAAAAAACTCAATTTATTCTTTAACTCTAAAACATTAAACAAGAGCTATTCACAACTCCAAGCTCCTATTTCTCTTAACTGCATATTACCTGCCTCCAACTCTACAACAATATACAGTTCCAATAAAACACTTATTAAAATTGCATCTAATTAATTTCAAAACCATACAGTGGCTGTCGTGTTCGGTGCTTGTCAGTCCTGGTTGAAGATCTCCCTGGGTCACCTTCTTTCTTTTCACTGTGAATATGTTTCATATGAAAAGGTACCTTTTGATAGAGAGTGTTTCCTAATTTCTTAGCTCACAATGGCAGTTGCTCTGTTGATTTTCAAAATGCCTGCCTTTTATAACCCCATCATTGGATCGTCTCATTAGTTTGATGTTGGCAAAACAATAAATTCAAAAGCGAATGGAATTTAGTATCCTGGGGCATAATTTATACTGATTGGTTAAATTCAAAATGTTGTCCAAACAGCAATCAACTCAGGTATCTACTTCACAGTCAAATGTTACATATTTTCAATTTTCCAGTAGACTCAGAGACTGCTCTTGTAAGCTCTCAGGGCAGAACAGCATTCCCTCTCTCTTAAAGATACAGTACATGCCTTCAACTTCATAACACATGGCAGTGGCGGATCATGGTGGATCACTGTCCTATGATGGGTTCCGTATTTGCATGATACAAATATTCATTATCTTTAGAACTACTTGAAATTAAGCTCTACCATCGAGAGTTAGTCAACAGTAGATGAGAATTTGATGGCACCCAGTTCCTTTTTGGCTAAAGCTGGTATGCAGCAATTCCATTTGTGCAGTTCTCTTTATGGCACAAAGTCAGAAGTCACAAGACACCAGGTTATAGTCCAAATGGTTGATTTGAAATCACAAGCTTTCGCAGCATTGCTCCTTCATCAGGTGAGGTCAGTTCAGTCCAACACTGGCACCTTCAATTTATGGCACAAGTAAGAGGAGCTGGAGTACAGCAAGTTACCAAACTAATTCCTGAGACAGAGGGATTTTCCAAAGAGGTAAGATTAGATAGACTGGGCCTATATTCTGTGGAGGTTAGAATAATAAGAGATAATTTAATCAAAACTGTGCAAAATTGTCAGAGTTTGAATGGGTTTACGCAGGAAAGATGTTTCCCATATCTGTGGCAGGAGGTCGAGAACCAAAGAACACAGATTTGGAACAAAGAGCAGACTATTTGGGACTGAGACAAAGAGGAATTTCTTCTCAGAGAGAGGATTAATTTTTGGAATCCTTTGCCCCAAAGGGCTGTGAAGCTTTGGTTGTTGAGCATGATCAGTACTGAGACTAATGGTTTTGTTCATACTAAGAACAGCAAGGGATAGAGGGATAGTGGATGAAAATGGTTTTGAAGTAGAAGATCAGCCATGATCTCATTGGCTGGTGGAATGGACCCTGAAGTCTGAATAGCCTATTCCTGTATTTATTTCTTATGTTTCTTATGTTGCATGAAAATCAAGAATATCAAGGGTAGTTAATGGTGAAGCAGGTGTGTGGAGAATTCTGAGAGTCACGGAGAGTGAAATAACATTGAGGGCATAAGTGCTTCATTAGGAATGTGGAGGGGGGTAAGGGTGCTGAGAGATAAATAGGAGTGTAGTGGTTGGGTGGAGGAGTAGTAGGTAGCTGGGAAGGCAATAGGTAGATGCAGGTAGGAGTGTGATGGTGTTGGTCAGAGAGGAGGGTGGAGTGGATAGGAGGGAAAGAAGAGAACACACTTGGAAGAGAATGCTTTTCTTAGATTTCTTTTTCTACTAACTTACCTTCTGGAGACTGGCATTAGGCTCCTTGAATTTAGTGGTCGGCTAGATATCCAATATGAGGCAGCGGCTGAGGACCTGACTCGGGACTCTCGGAGAGTTCCCGATGCCTGCTGAAGGCCAGGCCAAGGCTGAGGCCCATTGCAGACTGTGCGTTTGAGTGATCTGGTGCGTGGCAATGGCTGAAGACCTGGATTGGAACTTTGATGGTTTGAGATCCCAGGAGTGAGCCCAATGCAGTGATGGAGTTTCCCTCAACATCTGTAGCAACAGTGAGAGCAGAGGAGATTGAACCAGCATGGGGAAAACGTGCCAAAGCGAAGGAGACAAAGCCATTGTAGAAAGTGCTGTCCCAGCATGGGTAAGTACTTCAGAAAGGTAATACTAAAGAAGGAATGCAATGTTTAACTTTTAACTTTATTTTTTAATTTTTTATGCTATACCAAGAGTGACTGTGATGTTTCACTTTTGACTTTGCTCCTTATTTCTTTCTACCTTGTTTTACTTTTTTGTACCAAGGTATTTGTACTTAAGATGGTGCCATGTGTAGCCACATTGAAAACTTTTCACTGTACGTCTGTACTTGAGTACACGTGACAATAAAGTCCAAATCAAAATCAAGACAGTGTGGCATGGGTGTGGAAAAGGGAGGAGTAGTAAACCTCACCACTCAGCAGCTGTAGGGCAAAAACCATGGACATACACATCCTTGTATGAGCATTGCCTTTTGCATATATTTCATTTGGTGTAATATATATGTGAGTCTCATATACCAAATCAACCTACAATGTGAGGAGCTGGAAGTGGTGATGTTACAAAAGAGGACACTAGCTAGTTAACAGCTGAGGCCACAAGACCAACTGCAAGCAAATCAAGAGGAGAAACAGTGGTCAGGAGGGTAGCCACCAAAGGTAGGCATCAAAGAGGAATGTCACTGGTGCAGCAGCAAGAGAGGCAAAGTAACTCCAGAGGTCTGAGAGATATTGTCACAGATATTGCAGAAGTATTCATCAAAATCTACCAGGAGCTGAATATTATTTAAATGGAGAAAGACTGCAGAAAGCTGAAAAACAAAGGGATTTGAAAGGGATCCACCAACACAAAAAGCTAGCATACAAATTTAACAGGTGATGGCCTTCACTTCAAAGGGAATGGAGTATAACGATAGTACTTCTGAAACATAGTTATTGTTGTAATGCAGAAAGTATGGCAGCCAATTAGTGCACAGCAAACTCCCACAATCAGTAATGTTCTAATAAATGGGTAAAGTGGTTCATTGTTGTGGAGGAGAAGTAATTATTGGCCAGAACATCTAGAATTACACATCAACTCTTCTTCAAAACAGTGCTGAGAGATCTTTTACATTCACACCTGGTTATGTTAATGGGACTCTTGTTGGATGTTGAGCCTTGGAAGCAGACTTGACAAAGAGGTTGAATGCTGCAGCCACTTTGAGGGTCATTGATATGGGGTTGTTTCCAAGTGCTTTGTGGCAACATGTCTCGCTATAGGATCTAAGAGAATTGGAAATAGGAGCTGAGTAGCTATTCATCCCATCAAGCCCATTCTGCCATTCACTTCAACCATGACTGATCAGATAATCATCAACTCCACACTCCTGCCATTTCCTTACCATCATAATCTTTGATTCCCATACTGATTAAATGTTTGTGTATCTCAGTAGATAACGATCCAGCATCATCAGTCCTCTGTGCTAAAGAATTCTACAGATTCATTAGTCTCTGAGAGAAGAAATTCCTAATTGACTGTTATACAATAACTATGTTTCAGAGGTATTGATTGGCTATAAACCATTTGGGATGTCCCAAGGTCCCAAAAGATGCCAGATGAATGCATTTATTTTCCTCTTGTGTTCTTTGTATGATCAGCTGCCTGTTATAGATTTCTCCTGACATTAATTTTACTGAAGTTAATAGGCAGCTGAACCAATATTTTATTACAATATCACACAGTGCCAAAATGATGCTCCATTACTATTTATGGTTGTTACGTCTGATTGACATTTAATTCACAGAGTCACACCAGAATCTGGACCAACTCTCTAAACATTTGCCTGCCTATTCTCCGTAATTCTAGAAAATTAGTTCTATTTAAATAAAAATCCAGTGCTTTCTTGAATATCACAATTGAACCAGTCTCTAGCATATTTCCAGGCAGTGCATTCCAGACCCTAAATACTCACTGTGTCAAAAAGTTGTTTTTTCTCACACCACATTTGTTTCTTTCAGAATATACTTCAAATCTATGCCTTTAGGTTCGCGATCATTTTACAAGTGGAAACTAATTCTTTCTATTCACTCTGTCCAGACCCCTAGAAGTGTTCATACTTTTGAACACTTCTACTGAATCACTCTTAGTCTTCTTCTCTCCAATGACAACAGTCCCAACTTCTCCAGTTTTTCCTCAAAACTGAAATGTCTCATTCCTGGAACTATTCTCATCAACCTCTTCTTCACTTTCTCCTATGCATTCACATCTTCCTATAATGTAGCACCACGAACTATATTCTAGGTGAGATCTAACAATATTCCAATACAAATTCATCATAACCTTACTGCTCTTTACTATCTGCCCTTATTCAAGAAACCTAGAATACTATTTTCTTTTGTGGACACTTGGGGTGCAGACATTGCAGGCTGGCCAGTATTTATTGTCTGTCCCCAGTTGCCCTTCAAGAGGTGTTGGTGAGCTGCCTTCTTGAACTGTTGCAGTTGATATATTGTAGGTAGAATGTAAGCTTTATTTACGGCTCTCACTACCTGTCTTGCGATGTTTAGTGTCATGTGTATATGTATATCCAAGTCTCTCTCTACTCTTTCACACCCTTTACACTATTACCCTTCCATTTTGCACAGTCTTTCTATGTTTTTATAGCAAAGACTATTAGCTCATACTTTGCCATTTAACTTTCCTTTGCCATCTGTTTGTCTACACCACTGACATGTCACTCACAGTTCTTTTAACATTCTACGGTGTCCTCCTCTCAATTTATAATGTTTCCAAATTTGTGTTGCCTACAAATTTTGAATTTGTCCTTGACACAGAAGATCTAGATTACATATGTGTGCATACTGTGTATGTAGGTAAGTAAGTGTCCCAAGTCTCAACACTAATGACTGGGGAACTTTGTTATAGGAAGAATACTCATTAAGCATTAACCTCTGTTTCGCGTTCCATAGCCAATTTTGTGTCCACATTGCTACTGTCCCTTTTATTTTTTTTGTGTCAACAAAACAGTTTATTGATATTACTACAAAATACTTTATCAGAAGATGTGTTTTCTACAAACACACTCAAACTTCATGCATGACATACTCACCATATTTGCATGCAAAATGAGAAATTCTTATGGATATTTAAAATGCTGTATATTTACCAGGACTCGTTTTATAGTCAACTCTTCTAAAATGCAATGGTTGTGTTCTTTAGCAACTCCGAGTTATAGAAAAATCACACTTTAGAAACAGCGTTTAAAGTGTTGGCGCAATAATCTTATTACAGCCACCACATGTTTTAAAAGTTTGAGCTGTAGAAATGGTGTCCTCTATACATCAATCATGCTACAATAAATTCATGTTGACGAAACAGGTATTATAACAGAACTAGCTGTATTCTTATTCCCATAGAATCTCAGAATATTTCTTGTGTAAGAGGTTTTTAGGGTAACCCTCCGGTGATCCTCACTCAATTGGCTCTTGTGACTTTGATATTGCCAGTCAATGTAATCAAAAGTGTCTTTTTCACTTTCCAATGGCATTGGCTCCCTGGCACTCCCCTGCTTCGCAATGGACAAATTGTGTACTCTCAATTTGAAGCCTTTTTCTAGTGCCTGGGTCCTCATGTTCTTATTCAAAAAAATCACTAGCAGTGAAATAAAGCACACCACAGGAATACTGATCTTTTGGAATAAGCCTAATGTCAGTCCTCCTGAAAGGATAATCACTACCATCACTATCATCTGGCAATTGGCAGATGCCCATGAATTCCATGACTTATAATGTTCCTTGCAAGCCTGGCATGTTGTATTGTGTTGAATGCCTCTTGAAAATCTATATCACAACAGATTTTCCCTCATCAACCTTTTCTGCTATCTCTTCAAAAACTTTAGGAAATTAATTAGACATGAGTTCCCCTCAATAAATCTATGCAAGTGTTCCAAGTCAACCCATATTTTTCCCTGGGTCTGTTAATTCTATCCCAAATAATTGTTTCTAGATGTTTTTCCACCATTGATATTAACCTGACTGATTTGTAATTGCTGAGCCAATCATTACAGTCATTTTTGTGCAAGGGTGTAATGCTTGCAATTCTCCAGTACTCTGGCACCATTTTTCATACAATCCATAGAATAGAATCACTAGAGTGCGGAAACAGGCCCTTCAGCCCAACAAGCCCACACTGACCCTCCGAAGAGTAACCCACGCAGAGCCATTCCCCTATCCTATTATCTTACATTTACCCCTAACTAATGCACCAAACCGACACATCCCTGAACACTATGGGCAATTTAGCATGGCCAATTCACCTAATCTGCACGTCTTTGGACTGTGGGAGGAAACCAGAGCACCTGGAGGAAACCCACGTAGTCAGAGAGAGAATGTGCAAACTCCACATAGACAGTAGCCCAAGGTTGGAATTGAACCTGGGTCCATGGCATTGTGAGGCAGCAGTGCTAACCACTGAGCCACTGTGCCATCCCTGAATGCAGAAAAGACTGAAAGATTATTGCCAGTGTCTCCTCAATTTTCATTCTCACTTTTGTCAAAATCCATGGATATATCTCGTCTGCTCCTAGTATTTTATCAACTTTGAGCATTAACAACTGATTGCAAGCCACATCGTCCATATCAATTTCAAACTGTTCTAGTCACTGAATTTCCTCCTCTCTCACCTGGGAAACATCTGCCTCATAGGCAAAGACTGGTTTGAGTATTCATTTAAGACCTT
This sequence comes from Chiloscyllium plagiosum, assembly GCF_037043375.1. Classification (NCBI taxonomy): domain Eukaryota; kingdom Metazoa; phylum Chordata; class Chondrichthyes; order Orectolobiformes; family Hemiscylliidae; genus Chiloscyllium; species Chiloscyllium plagiosum. The sequence continues at coordinate 63,321,330 of NW_028270141.1, forward strand.
AGCCATGCCTCTTGTCATGAAGTATAGCTCCCTTTTTTAGTCCCTAACTGGTTGTGCTCCTGTTACCATCATTTTACTGTTGATGTGTTCATTGAAGACTTTGGGATTTCCTTTATGTTAGCTACCAGTCTTTTATCATACTTGCTTTTCTGCTTTTTTTCTGAAACTTCAATATTCATTTTTAGTTTTCAATTGTACTTATTACCTGACACAAAAGACTTTGGATTTTCATTTATGTTCACTGCCAGTCTTTTCTCATTATCCCTCTTTCCTTCTATAATTTTGTTTTTCACCACTTTTTTTAATTTTCTGTATTCAGCTTGGTTCTCAATTATATTTATGACTTACCACTTGCACTAAGCACACTTTTTTTTAGCAACTTCTATTTCCTCAGTCATCAAGGGAGCTCTAGATTTTGTTGCACCTTTCGCTTCTAACTGTGCCTGACACAAGTACTCTTTGAAGGTAAACTATTGTTCAATTGTTGCTTTTTCTGCCAAACTTTGATCTCAGCCTACCTGGCCCAGGTCTGTTCTTGCTTCATTGGAAGTTACTTTCTGCGAATTGAATATTCTTACTCCGGATTGAACAATACCACACTGTCATCCTAAACCTAACGATGCGATGATCACTGTCCACCAAATACTTCTCCTTTGTGGTTTGATCTGCTTGGTCCTTATTATTCCCAAGAACTAAATTAAGCATTCCTCTTTTCTTGGAGGACTGGACAGATACTGCTGTAAGAAGTTCTTCTGAACGTAATTTAGGAGCACTTATGCCTTGCTTTCTTTTATATTATTACTATCCCAGTGTAAATGCAAGTGATTAAAGAGCATTATTACACACCTCTAGCTGAGACTTGGATCCGAGCCTCCTGGTCCAAAGTAGAGACAGTACCACTGTACCACAAGATCCTTAAACAGATTTATCTGCAGACAATAGATATTTTCTGATCAACCAGTTCAGAGATGTTATTACACACAGGAACAGGTGGAACTTAAGCCCAAGTCTCTTGGCTCAGAAGTAGGATCACTATCACTGCATCACAGGAGCAACACCAATAAGAATAGTACAATTGTCTCCAGTAGTACGAACAGCCAAGTCTCTGGTATAGAGATTGGCTCTAATGCAATGAGCTGAAAATGTGTTGCTGCAAAAGCGCAGCAGGTCAGGCAGCATCCAAGGAGCAGGAGAATCGACGTTTCGGGCATGAGCCCTTCTTCAGGAATGAGGAAAGTGTGCCAAGCAGGCTAAGATAAAAGGTAGGGAGGAGGGACTTGGGGGAGGGCGTTGGAAATGCGATAGGTAGCTTCTGGGCAGAGGAGATGACCTGGGGTGTGCAGTGAGAGAGGGACTCACTGAAATCCTTGTAGAGGGAGGAAGAGAGCTTCTTCAAGGAAGGCATCCTTGTAAGAGGATTCGCAGTAGGTTAAAATCTTCTAGGAGAAAGTGAGGACTGCAGATGCTGGAGATCAGAGCTGAAAATGTGTTGCTGGAAAAGCACAGCAGGTCAGGTAGCATCCAAGGAGCAGGAGAATCGACGTTTCGGGCATGAGCCCTTCTTCAGGAATGAGGAAAGTGTGCCAAGCAGGCTAAGATAAAAGGTAGGGAGGAGGGACTTGGGGGAGGGCCAGCAGGAGGTCATTGTGCACATTGGAACCAATGATATAGGAGGGAAAAGGTTGAGATCCTGAAGGGAGATTACAGAGAGTTAGGCAGGAATTTATCAAGGAGGTCCTCGAGAGTAGTAATATCTGGATTACTCGCCGTGCTGTGAGATTATGAGGGTAAGAATAGGAGGACAGAGCAGATGAACGCATGGTTGAAGAGCTGGTGCATGGGTGAAGGATTCACATTTTTGGACCGTTGGAATCGCTTCTGGGGTAGAGGTGACCTGTAAAAGAATGATGGATTGCACTTAAATTGGAAGGGGACTAATACACTGGCAGGAAGATTTACTAGAGCTGCTCGAGAGGAGTTAAACTAGTAAGGTGGGGGGGTGGGTGGTGGGTCCCAGTGAGATAGTGGGGAAAGAGATCAATCTGAGACTGGTACAGTTGAGAACAGAGGCAAGTCAAACTGTCAGGGCAGGCAGGGACAAAGCAGAGAACAAGGTAGGACTGATAAATTAAACTGCATTTATTTCAATGCAAGGGGCCTAACAGGGAAGGCAGATGAACTCAGGGCATGGTTAGGAACATGGGACTAGGATATCACTGCAATTACAGAAACATGGCTCATGGATGGACTTGACTGGCAGCTTAATGTTCCAGGATACAAAGGCTACAGGAAGGATAGAAAGGGAGGCAAGAGAGGAGGGGAGTGGTGTTTTTGATAAGGGATAGCATTACAGCTGTGCTGAGGGAGGATATTCCCGGAAATACATCCAGGGAAGTTATTTGGGTGGAACTGAGAAATAAGAAAGGGATGATCACTTTATTGGGATTGTATTATAGACTCCCTAATAGTCAGAGGGAAATTGAGAAACAAATTTGTGAGGAGATCTCAGTTATCTGTAAGAATAATAGGGTGGTTATGGTAGGGGATTTTAACTTTCCAAACAAGAATTTTCAAAAGCTGATTGGGGGCAAATGTTCGCAGGTAAAGGGATGATTGGAAAATGGGAAGCCTTCAGAAATGAGATAACGAGAATCCAGAGAAATTATATTCCTGTTAGAGTGTAAGGAACGGCTGGTAGGTATAGGGAATGCTGGATAACTAAAGAAATTGAGGGTTTGGTTGAGAAAAAGAAGGAAGCATATGTCAAGTATAGACAAGATAGATCGAGTGAATCCTTAGAAGTATACAAAGGCCGCAGGTGTATACTTAAGAGGGAAATCAGGAGGGCAAAAAGGGAACATAAGATAGCTTTGGCAAATAAAGTTAAGGAGAATCCAAAGGGTTTTTACAAATACATTAAGGACAAAAGGGTAATTAGGGAGAGAATAGGGCCCCTCAAAGATCAGCAAGGCGGTCTTTGTGTGGAGCCGCAGAAAATGGGGGAGATACTAAACAAGTATTTTGCATCAGTATTTACAGTGGAAATGGATATGGAAGATATAGAATGCATGGAAATAGATGGTGACATCTTAAAAAGTGTCCATATTACAGAGGAGGAAGTGTTCGATGTCTTGAAATGCATAAAAGTAGATAAATTCCCAGGGCCCAATCAGGTGTAACCTAGAACTCTGTAGGAAGCTAGGAAAGTGGTTGCTGGCCCTCTTACTGAAATATTTGTATCATCGATAGTCACAGGTGAGGTGTTGGAAGACTGGAGGTTGGCTAATGTGTTGCCACTGTTTAAGAAAGGTGAGAAGGTCAAGCCAGAGAACTATAGACCAGTGAGCCTGATGTCGGTGGTGGGCAAGTTGTTGGAGGGAATCCTGAGGACAGGACATAAATGCATTTGGAAAGGCAAAGACTGATTAGGGTTAGTCAACATGGCTTTGTGCATGAGAAATCATGTCTCACAAACTTGACTGAGTTTCTTGAAGAAGTAACAAAGAGGATTGATGAGGGCAAGGTGATAGATGTGATCTATTTACCCACCCTCTGTGTGAAAACGTTGCCCCTCGGGTCTCTTTTATATCTTTCCCCTCTCACCTTAAACCTATGCACTCTAGTTCTGGACTCCCCCACCCCAGGGAAAAGACTTTGTCTATTTATCCTATCCATGCCCCTCATGATTTTATAAACCTCTATAAGGTCACCCCTCAGCCTCCAACGCTCCAGGGAAAACAGCCCCAGCCAGTTCAGCTCAAATTCTTCAACCCTGACAATATCCTTGTAAATCTTTTCTGAACCCTTTCAAGTTCCACAAAATTCTTCAGATAGGAAGGAGACCAGAACTGCACACAATATTCCAACAGTGGTCTAACAAATGTCCTGTACAGCCACAACATGACCTCCCATGGAATGAGCTGCCAGAGGAAGTGGTGGAGGCTAGTAAAATTGCAAAATTTAAAAGGCATTTGGATGGGTATATGAATAGGAAGGGTTTGGAGGAATATGGGCCGGGTGCTGGCAGGTGGGACTAGATTGGGTTGGGATATCTGGTTGGCATTGTCGAGTTGGACTGAAGGGTCTGTTTCCGTGCTGTGCATCTCTATGATTCTAGGACCTCCCTACTTAATTTTTTTTATTCTTAGAAGACTAAACTGATATTCATTTTAAATTTACCTTTTACTGGCTTGATACTGTATCATCATGAGTTACTGCCTCATTACCTATTTTATAGGTAATAATGAGGAAAGCAAAGAACAGTGCAGCACTGGAACAGGCCCTTCAGCCCATCCAGCCTGCACTGACACATGACACCTTTCTGAACTAAAATCCCTTGGCTCTACGTCATCCAAATCCCTCTTTTTCCTGCCTATTTGCGTATCTGTAACAATATTACAAGGATTACCTTTCCTCAACAATTCATTATCATATCCTTCTTATTAATAGCATTCTAGTTTTGTAATAACATTAATCTAGCACCTTCCAATTGAATTGCCATTTTGAATTTGAAATAATCTCAGGAATTTGTTACCCTACACAACCATTGCTGATACTGTTGGAGTTTGCGGCTCAGTGAGAGTAGCATGCTGAAAGATGATCATCCACACTTGTTCATCCTATCCAGTGCAGGGTTCGGGGTCAAGTGCCAATGCTACCTTTCTTCTTGTGGCAGCAGAGACTGACTACAGCTCATAGCAATTATGATCTTTGTACTAAATAGCCTCAAGCAGATGGAGTTCTCATCCCTGGATCCTCTATTTTACCATTCACACCAGAACACTTTCATCAACAACTATATGATCTTAACTGCAGTGGCCTTTAATCTATGTTGAAGTTGGGTGAACTCTTCTCGCATCCAGGGTCATGATAGCAGGATCTAAAGAGTACAGGACATTCTCTTGGAGGCTGAACAGCTGGTGACATATAATATTAGATTTTAGATGAGGAAACTAAATATAACATCTCCAAATTTACAGATAGCACAAAATTCAGTGTAGGGTTGAATCTATCCACATTGACAGTAAAAGTGATTGATTATTATCTGAATGGTTATAAATTATAAAATGGGAATGTGCTCTCATACACCAGTTGCTGAAGGTAACCATGATAGTGCAGCAGGCAATAAAAAAGGCAGTTGGATGTTAGCTTTCATTTCAAGTGGATTTGAATGCAGGAGCAGGGTATGTCTTGCTGCAGTTGTACAGAGCCTTGATGAGACCATGCCTGTAACATTGTGTGCAGTTTTAGTCTCTCTACCTGAGGAAAAATGCTCTTACTATGGAGGGAGTGCAGCGCAGATTTATCAATTCCTGAGATAGCGGGATTGGCATATGAAAAGAGTTTGAATCAGTCAAGATTATATTAATCAGAGTTCAGAAGAATGAGGGGGATCCCATAGAAACCTATAAAATTCTCACAGGACTAGATTGTGTAGATGCAGGCAGGATGTTCCTGATGGTGGGGGCAACCAGAACCAAGGGTCATAGTCTAAAGATATGGTTAAACCATTCAACCATTGAGATGAGGGGAAATTTCTTCAAATGAGTCCATAGCATTTGTTACCACAGAAAGCAACCAAAACATTGCAAGATTTCGAGAAAGAGCTGGATGTAGCATTTGAGGCTAAATGGATCAAAAGATAAGGGGGAAATGTAGGAACAGGCTATTGAATAAGATGATTATGATGAATGGTGGAGAAGGTCTATTCCTGCTCCAAATTTTCTGTTTTTATATTTCTAATCACATGATACCGAGTCATTTAGATGCCAAATAATCTCAGGTGGGATAATGCTTTGAATGACCAATTGAATGACTAAGACTTAATGTTGTGATCTTCCTCCTCGTCTTAGAAACAATGTTGATCATACTAATTAACTCATAATATAGCCATCACACAAGAAATTACATCTGGAATAAGACAGATGTCTCTACATTGGCTACCAGCAGATTTTACCCTCTTACACAAGACCTAGCAAGCCCTGTAGATCCTTATTAAGAAAGAGGTAGCAAACATACTAAATGGATTTTACATCATGATGACTTTTGATAAGGATCCATCATTTGACAGGTATAATCTCTTTGTGAGGATCCTCTCTGCCCTCTTCCCATATAATACTGTAAGACAGAAGAGCAGAATTAGGTAATTTGGCCCATTGAGACTGCTCCACCATTTAATGAGCTTATAATTGATCTGATAAACATCATTTTCTGCTTTTTTCTCATAACCCTTCATTTCTTCACTGATTAAAAATCCATCTATCTCAGCCATGAATATATTTAATGATTCAGGCTCTACAACTATCTGCAATACGGAATTCCTCTGTGAGATAACATTCTACTTCATCTCTGTTTAAATGGGCCAATCCCTTACTCTGAGATTATTACCTCTGGCTTTAGAGTCTCCCAAAACAGGAAGCAACCTCTCAGCATCTTCTCCACTAAGCCCCCTAATAATCTTATATGTTTCAATAAGATTTCCTCTCATTCTTCTAAACTTCAATGGATAAAAATGAGTATCAGAAAATCCCTCTTTACCTAGAAACAACCCAGAAAACCTTCTCTGGAATGTTTCTAATGTCAGTATATCTTTCCTTAGGTAAAATAACCAAACTGTTTACCGTATTGCAGGTGTGATCTGACTCGGACCTTGTACAGTTTTAGTAAGACTACCATATCTTTACATTCCATTCCTTTGAAATAAAGGCCAACCCTTCATTTGCCTTCCCTATTATCCATTAAATTTGGATGCTAGCTTTTGAACTTCATGCACAAGGGCACCCAAATGTCTCTCTACTGCAGCTCTCTGCAGTTTTCCCTCTTATAAATAATATCTAACTCTTCTATTTTTCTGGCCTAAGTGTGTAAACTAATTTCTTGTCTTCTTTGCTCTCTGCTTATGTTTCTCTGCTGCACCCAAGGGGAGTTGCTATTGTAGATTTCATGATTGAAGTAAACGGTACATATGAGCAAATTACATAAGCATTCGAATTAGGGATAAAGGAATACTGCTCAACTCCTTGAATCTGCTCTGCTACTCAATAAGATCATGTTGATCTGTTTACTCCATGTGCCTCCTTACCCCAATGCTTATCAACTATCTACCCAAACCTGCCTCAAATATATTCAAGGACTCTGCTACCACTTACATGGAGAATTCCAAAGATTCTCAATGTTCTGTCTTAAATGAATAACCACTTACTTTAAAACAGTGACCACTAGCTCCAGAGTTTCCCACTGGAGGAAACATGCATTCCACATCTACCCTGTCAAGCCCCCTCAGGATCTTACATGTTTCATGTAACTTACTCATTGCACTTTAAAACTCCAGCAGATACAAGGCTAAACTGTTCAAGCATTCCTCAGAAGACAACTAACCCATTCCATATTTTAGATTAGTAAACCTTCCCTGAATTGCTTTCAATGCATTTATATTCTTCCTTAATTAAGGAGACTAATTCTGTACATGCTCCTCCAGATATGGTTTGACAAATAATCTATAATAACTAAAGGTGCAATTTTTCTATTTCTGTATTTAATCCCCCACACAATAAACATTAACATTCTATTAGTCTTTCTAATTACTTCCTGTGTCAGCATACAAACATTTTGCAACTCATGCACTAGGACTCACATATCCATTTGTTACATTACTACCCACGCAACCTGTCTATATTTGTAGGCTCATGTCCTCTTCACAAAATAATCAAGTATCTATCTTTGCTAAACTTACTGATGGCACAATCATAACTTTGGTCCCTTCATCTGAATAATTTGTACACATTTTTAAACATTAAGACTCAAGCACTTTTCCTTGTGGCACCTCACTCATTACATCATGATAATCAGAAAATGAGATGGGGTTGACATACTGCATTGTACTGAGGTAGAAGGGAGCTGTTCTAGTAGATCAGGCTTCACTTGACACTGATCTCAACATAATTTCTGATCACTCAAATAACCAGGGTAGTAGAGAGGACGTTAAACTAAAGAGAGGAGGTGGTGAGGTGCAACTCTCTGGAGGAGAAAATGTAGGCATACAAGCGAAAGGATATGGCAGCATTGAAGGGCAGCTAATTAAGTAATGATAATATCATGATATCCTGAGTGGGACAGAAGGGACAGAGTGTACAAACATTACAAGGACAGGAAGTAGCATAAAATGGGGAGAAAATTATAATAAGGCAAGTTAATGGCTCTTTAATTAATCGATTTTGGTATTCAGAAGAAAACAACTGATTTAACAACACAGATAGGAGTTAATGAGGATGATTTCAAAACCATTACAAAGACAATATTCAGTCATCACTCAAAACTAAACATTCCTGATGAAGGGCTTTTGCCTGAAACATCGATTCTCCTGCTCCTCTGATGCTGCCTGACCTGCTGTGCTTTTCCAGCACCACACTCTTGATACTAAATATTCAGGAAAGAAAAATTAAGAATGAAATGGTAATCAAGTGACTTTGTTAGTGCGAGAAGGAACAAGTACAGTATAAAGAAATAATTTGCAATGAAGGATGTAGAATCCCTGGGGGGGGGGGGGGGTTGCAAGATAAAAAGAACATTAAAGACAAGGAGGTATTGATGGGAGTGGTCTATAGGCTATTGTCAGACAGGGAATAAGTCAGGAGAGAATGAGGGCATATAAAAAATAGAGACCATTAATAATGGGTGACTTTAACCTTTTGTTTAGATTAGATTCCCTACAGTGTGGAAACAGGCCCTTCAGCCCAACCAGTCCACACCGACCCTCCGAAGAGTAACCCACCCAGACCCATTTCACTTGAGCCAATGCACCTAACACTATGGGCAATTTACCATGGCCAATTCACCTGACCTGCACATCTTTGGACTGTGGGATGAAACCAGAGCACTCAGCAGAAACCCACGCGGACATAGGGAGAACGTGCAAACTCCACACACCTGAGGCCAAAATCAAACCTGGGATCCTGGTGCTGTGAGGCAGCACTGCTAACCACCGAGCCACTGCTTAGATGAAGGAAATCTAAATTGGCAGAGGTAACCATGAGGAGGAAATCATAGGCAATCAGGACAGTTTCCTACGAAAATATGTTGTTGATTCAACCAGTGACTAGACAATTTAGAATCTGGTATTATTGTAATGAAGAAGGGTTAATAAATGTTCTTAGAGTAAAATATCACAACATGGTGGAATTTAGCATTTAGTTTGGAATGGAGAAATTGGGGTTGGAAACAATCTTAAATAAGGGTACTTACAAAGGAATGGAGGAAAAAAAGCTCTAATTCCCCTTAACTGACAACTCACTGCTGCCTGCTGAGAAACTCATGCCACTATTCAACAAAAGCACAGAAGATGCAGCGAGATGCTCCCAACATTATGATAGGCCTTGTCAGACTTCTCATTCAGTTCTGCCACAAATCCCACCAAATCATACAGACTCCCTATAAGATTTCACCCTTTACATTATTTTTAATACAAGACTATACCTTGATCTCAAGGAATGTAGTTACCCAGTGTCTACCATATTAATAAGAAACCAATTGTATGTTTTTCTTGAGTGAAAATGATGTGCATCTTAATTACCTGCTAATGCTGAAGCAATATTAAAAACACGAGTCAAGCTTTTGTACAGAAGTACAAGTTTATAGAGGAACAGGGCCCAGTACAAAAGGAAGATGAATAATAATAATTTCCAGATTAAAATCCTTTTGTTGCACTTTAAGGTGTAAGATTTTAACCTGATATCACAGTTATTTACCTCATGTTGTAAATCCTCATAGGTAGTCAATATTTCTGCTATGCTTGATGTCTGGGTGTTTCACTGCTTCTTTTAATCAACTCCATTACCGAGCAATGTTACTTCTTGAGAGGGTGAGTGCACTTTCTTCAGTTGGTTCCAATTACAAACTATCTTCTCCACTCTGTTAAAAGCAGGTCCCTGAAATATAATTGATTTGTGTATCCTAATGTTTGACTTCCTTGTTTGTAGGCAATATCTTTCTTGTCCAATATGTGAAAACTATCATGCAGGTAGAAATCAAATAGGACAAGGATGTTCTGGAGTCTATATTTTCTAATAAAAATGTCAATTTTATTTCAGAAAATTTCATGTATTCCCTCTATGTCTTCTCTCCACAGATTCTGCCAGTTCCTGTTGAGTTTTTCCAGTAATTTCTGTTTTTGTTTCTGATTTCCAGTACTCCATGTATTTTTTTTTGTTCCATATGTTCCACTTTGGTTTTATAAAGTTTGGCTAAACCTAATGGTTAGCTGAGGCTATTTTAAGTCAGTCTTTTTTCTTTTACAAAACCATTTTCCTACATGAAAGTCCCAGATACAAAAATCAGTTGATGAACTTGAAAATCAATAGTCCATATTTTATTATTGTCATTCGAGTGCTGAGTAGGAGTTGAGCTGGTAGTGGTCAGTCATGTATTTAAATATGATGACAAATGTTGCAGTCAAATCTACAATTTTCTTGGCCTGAAGGGCTACTGGATGAATTCCATGAGTTATTTGAAGAAACCTAAAGTAGGAAGTAATAAAAACTTGAGTCTGGATGGTGTTGCTATTCTAGCTACTCACACTAATTAATTAATTAGTATTCCCATACACGATAATCAATCACAAGTAAGAATATCTGGAGAGTACACATTTGTGAAGGGTGTTACATGATATCATCACTTTCATTGACTCTGGCATTTGCATTAATTCAAATAAGACAGTGTATTTTGACTACTAATTAAATTGACCTGATAAATTGACAATTCTAATTTTTGTGTTTTTTTAAGAAACAGAAAACTGATAACTGTTGTCTCTTGTCCAATAACTAAACCATGTGAATCCTAAAATGCTCTTCTTCATAATAGGAGAGGTATTTTTGTCCTTCCCAATTATATGTTGAGTCATTCCCACCAGCTCCCCCTCCCCCAACCTTCCCCCCTCCCACCTTCATAATTCTTGTCCATTCTGCATTCCAGCATAGGCCATAGACAGTAGAACATAAAACATTACAACGCAGAACAGGCCCTGCAGCCCTCGATATTGTGCCGACCTATGGAACCAATATGAAGCTCATCTAATCTACCCTACTCCATTTTCATCCATATGTTTATCCAATGACCATTTAAGTGCCCTTAAAGATGGTGAGTCTACAACTGTTGCAGGCTGTCCATTCCATGCCCCTTATACTCTCTGAGTAAAGAAACTACCTCTGACATCTCTCCGATATATATCATCCCTCAATTTAAACCTATATCCCCTCATGCTAGCCATTGCCATCCGAGGAAAAAGGGTCTCACTATTCACACTATCTAACCCTTTGATTATCTTATTTGTCTCAATTAAGTCATCTCTTGACCTACTTCTCTCTAATGAAAACAGCCTCAATTCCCTCATGAGACTTTCCCTCCATACCAGGCAATATTCTAGTAAATTGCCTCTGAATGCTTTCCAAAGCTTCCAAATCATTCCTATAATTCGGTAACTACAACTGTACACAAATACTCCAAGTGCCCCCACACCAGAGTTTTGTACAGCTGCAACATGACCTTGTCGCTCCAAAACTCAATCCCTTGACCAATAAAAGCTAACATACCATATGCCTTCTTAACAACCCTATCAACCTGGGTGGCAACTTTCAGAAATCTATAGACATGGACAGCGAGATCTTTCTGCTCAACTACATTGCCAAGAATCTTACCATTAGCCCAGTTCTCTTTATTCCTGTTGCTCCTTTCAAAGTGAATCACCTCACACTTTTCCATATTAAACCTCATTTGCCATGTCTCAGCCCAGCTCTGCAGCTTATCAATGTCCCTCTGATACTTGCAACATCCTTCAGCACTGCCCACAACTCCACCGACCTTAGTGTCATCTGCAAATTTTCTAACCCATCCTTCTACGCCCTCTTCCAGGTTATTTATAAAAATGACAAACAGCAGTGGCCCCAAAAGAGATCATTGTGATTCACCACTAGTAACTGAACTGTATTCTGCTCCTCGGATGCTGCCTCACCTGCTGTGCTTTTCCAGCACCACACCCTTGACTCCAGCATCTGCGGTCCTCACTTTCTTCCAGTAACTGAACTCCAGGGTGAACATTTCCCATCCATCACCACCCTCTGTCTTCTTTCAGCCAGCCAATTTCTGATCAAAACCTCTAAATCACCCTCAATTCCATGCCTCCGTATTTTGTGTAATAACCTACCATAGGGAACCTTGCCAAGCATTTTACTGAAATCCATATACACCACATCAACTGCTTTACCCTCATCCACCTGTTTAGTCACCATCTCAAAGAACTCAACAAGGTTTGTGAGGCACGACCTACCGTTCACAAAACCATGTTGACTATCACTAATCAACATAATCCTTTCTAGATGACTACAAATCCTATCATTTATAACCTTTTCCAACACTTTACTCACAATTAAAGTAAGGCTCACTGGTCTATAATGACCAGGGTTGTCTCTACTCCTCTTCTTGAATAAGGGGACAACATTTGCCATGTTATAGTCTTCTGGCATTATTCCTGTAGACAATGATGACATAAAAATCAAAGCCAAATGCTCTGCACTCTCCTCCCTGGCTTCCCAGAGAATCCTAGGATAAATCCCATCCAGCCCAGGGGCTTATCTATTTTCACACTTTCCAGAATTGCTAACACTTCCTCCTTGTGAACCTCAATCATGTCTTGTGTAGTAGTCTTTATCTCATTATTCTCCTTGACAACTATCTTTTTCCAGTGTGAATACTGACAAAAAATATTCATTTAGCACTGCTCCCATCTCCTTGGACTCCACGCACAACTTCCCACTACTGTCCTTAATTGGCCCTATTCTTACTCTAGTCATTCTTTTCTTCCTGATTTATCTATAGAAAGCTTTAGAGTTTTCCTTGATCCTATCTGCCAACGACTGCTCATGTTCCCTCCTGACTCTTCTTAGTTCTCTCTTCAGGTCTTCCCTGACTAGCTTGTAACTTTCAAGCACCCTAACATAAGCCTTACTCTTCCTCTTAACAAGAGATTCAACTTCTTTAGTAAACCATGGCTCCCTCGCTTGACCATCTCCGCTCTGCCTGACATACTTATCAAGCACATGCAGTAGCTGTTCCTTGAACAGGCATGTTGTTTCCAATTCCCAGAAATGCCTTTCACCATCCTTACTGCAACTGTGATCCTGATAATTAATCTCAACTTTTATTCAGCTGACATCCAGGACTAACCTTGGTCCAATCCCCTGACTGACTTCAATGGACAGCCCCAACTGATGACTGACCAAACCCCTGTTTGATCTCTGTATAGCTTCCAAACTGATTCAGCATGACTCCCTTGGGCTGATTGCACCAGATCAATAGAAATGAGGTGGGCCCACTCCCATAGACTGTGGTGACGTTTGCCAACAGAACATGATTGCCTCAATTAGCCAAGTGACTGTGTCCCTGCCCTCACTGATATTGGATACTGCCCCTGAATAACTGTGCTGGAAACCCCTGATGAATGTTGTCTCGCTTAACCTGACTGATGACTACACCCCTTCAACTTTAAAAATTGGCCATTTGGTTAATGCATACACAGTGTGTAAACTTCTGACACACGGTACAAGCATGAGATTGATTATGGCTCATATAAAAACATGTTCACTCCTTGTCTGATGACTGGACATAACCATGACAAGCTGCTTAGTTTTGTGTCAGCACTAAAATGTAAGGCAAGTCAACTGTAGTGTTAACCTTGAAGCTCTGGCTGAGTGAATAAAAGTGCAAAGGAACAAGGCAGAGATGTGAGTATCGAAGTAGGTGCAATGTGAATGTGTATGAAGAGAATAAGTGAGGAACCCTGAGATACACCTTGGCCAATTCCATGGGTTTGGCACCTCTCCCAATGTGTAGAGTTCCGCAGCTGCATATTATAATGATAAATGCTGGGGCACTCCAAATTTCAGAAATGAAGTACAGGACTCTATTGTATTTGGATCACAGATGTACCATGAAGGCTGTCACATTTCCACACTTTACTGGCATCTGATAGAGATTATTAACACAGGAATAAAGATTGCCGAAAGTATTCTGATGATGCAGTGGTAGTGTCCCTACTTCTGTGCTAGCGGGCCTGGTTCAAATGCTATCTACTTCAGAGTTGTCAAATAATATCTCTGAATTGGGTGATTATTGAAACATCTATGAATTACTCCAGAGTCTTGGGTGGCATACTGAATTTTCTCGGATATGAGAGGCCCCTATCCCACAGAAACCTGACATATAATTCTTTGACCTCGCATTCTTCATCATCCTTTATCTTGTTGAAATATTGTTGGTGCAACTGCCAATCATGTACATGACTATGCTGTCCTGCTCCTTTTCTGGCTTCTGAGCAAAGACCAAAGGCAGCCCTTTGCCAATAGATTCAGCAACAACAGTTTCTCCAGTGCACTGTGGATTCAAGGCCTCCCAAAATGTCTAGGGGCTTGCATATAGACAAAGTTTTTCCAAACATTCTTTGTACATCTAGTCAGCTATTCCAGGTCTTGGCTAATGGTAAATTAATCCAATTGCTGCTGTGGGCATTTTTCTCGAATGCATTCTGCCAGATGGAAGGTCAGTTACTATTCTGCTTTTCCCAGTATCATATGGGATTCTTTGTAAATGACTCACAGATTGTACACTATCACTGTGCTGTCATCATGTATTAATATCACAAGCGTGTTTTGAGAGCCTTGGATAGATGAGGACTGCACACCATATTAGTGTAAACCCATAAACATTTATTAACCATTGACATTATGTACAGAGGAACACTGGAGCAGAACATCATTTGAATCATCTCCAACTGGGTCCCAGTACCATGTGGTCTGATATCACTGATGATACAGTCTGGCTTTTGGCAGATAGCCATTAATCTCATTGACCACGAATCTCAGCGGGGTAATTGAAATGTTTGAGGTGAACTCAAAACCCTGAAAGAGCTCTGTCAGCCAACAGCCAGAGATGCACCCATAATCAGATATTACGGGCACCATCCTTTGACCTCTCCTTGACTTGACTGAATGCTCTCACTACACTCAGTCCCCACCCCCCTCATCATTGACTCAGCTTCGCTAGTTTCAAGCAAACAAGCAAGCTGCAATCCTTCTGCTGTCTTCCCTTGTTCTGTAGACTTAAATACTACTGAGTTAAGCTGACAAGTGCATGACGCTTTTAAACTAATGTGGACAAGATGCAATGAGATTCGTATGTAGCGCTAATTTTATTTTAAACACAGAAAATAAATAAATAAAATGTTTTTGACAAAGTCAAGACACGCAGAAGTATTACAAATGTATCACAAATACAAAACATGGCGAAACTGTAATCTTGCAGATGATTTACCTCGGCATCTCTACCTGTTGAGAGGCAAACAAAATTTTGCATCCTGTATAATGTAGTCACCCTGCATGTAATTTCTACTCCTGCAAGCTCTATAAATTTCCCACAATGTCTTATTGTATTCATTGTAGACTCTTACAGTTAAATAGATTGTAACTACTATCACACTGAGTTATTGATGATACATGCGTTAATGCTACTGATACTAATCAGGTGATGATATTGGCATGGCCATTTGGGAGGTGTGAAAGTGGTGAGGCCTGGTATGATACAACATGGATAGTAAATTGATCGAATGGTCATTTATTTGAAAAGACAAGAAAAAGTGATATGGTGTGAGTGTTAAAGGGAAACTGTTAAACCAAAAATATCAGCAAAGAATGGTCCTTGGTCCTGAGGATTTGTCAACATGCAGGACATTATAGTGTTCCAATAGTGATCAGGTATGTTGCCAGTAATGTCAAGCTTCAGTTCTTCTTGTATGGCAGAGACATACAGGATATATAGCAAGCAACAAAGATACAATCCAATACATACTGCAGAGCTCCAGCTGCTTTGTCTGTGCAATGGGCTCTAATTTTGTGAGTATGTTTTCCCCATTGCAAACCACCACAGCTGCTGATTGGGCCACAGTTATTGTATAATTATCCTTACAAGAAAGGCTGTGTCCAACATCCAGTCCACTCTTCAGCCCTAATTTTCATCATGGAAGAGGTCAGATAGAATTGATTTTGAAGGCTGAAGACAAATTCTAATATACTTTGCAATGACCTGTAAAGCTTCTGCACATTATCACAAACAAACAACACATTGAAGGAGTGAAAACCTCACCTATCTAAAAGCTGAGGCCCTTTTTTTCTTTGACCCTCAAAGGACGTGGGCGTCTTACAGCATTGATTTAGGGCGAGCTCAAAAGAATGTTAAACTGGATGAGAAAAGAAATACTTTTGTCTCCACAAAAGATTTTGTGAGATGTTAAAATGCTGGAAATGAAGATTCTAGCAAAAACTATCTGCATTTTTCAGCTCCTGTGGCAATCCATGTTCCAGAATTCCAGTGAAAAGGTCTTATTAATAATGTGTTTGTATTTCAGCGTAAAGTCTGCTTTGTCCAGTCATAGATCACATAATTTTGTTGACAAATTTGCTGCTTTTAATGAATTGCAAATGAATGATGTTGACATTGATTGAAACTTTTCAGTTCTTATTTGTGCTTATGCAAACAGAATAGAGAAAGCAGTTTGCTGAGTACATTACCTCATCAGTTATTTAAATTGATTGCCTGAATGCAGCATTTTTTACTTTGCAAGAGTGACTTCTGTTTTCTATTTCACCCCATTTTTTTTCTGGCTATCTTACTTTCATTATTATTTAAATAAATAATTTAAATGACTTTTTTGAAAAGATGATCCGAGAAAAGACCATAAAATATTTAGAAGGTGAAAGGCTATTCTTGCAACCATAACTGTTCTGGATTGCATGTTACAACTTCCAGTTTCTCTGCTAATCTGTGTGGCAGATCAGTGGGTGGGTGCAGAAAACTGCAGGTCCTCCTACCTGCATCTGATTTCCTGCTACATGGGATGGGGAAGTTCAATGTATCAATGCATAAGATAAACTATATATATTGAAATTACATTAAGAACAGGCAAAAAAATCATCTAACACATTTGTCCTTTTCCTTAGGCCAGTAATAATATTTAACAAGAGGAATGCAGAAACTTTTTGAACTTCAAATATCAATACCATGATGAAAAGAAGACTGTCAAAGACAAAGATGAAAACAATAACTTAGCAAATAGGCTTTAAATTGATGATTCATATTAAATAGTAAATATTGAGAATGAAAAATTTCTCCTAGTATTCACAAGGGAACACATGAATAGCATGTCAGTCTGAACAATTCAATCTGAGCTTTTCTCTGTGTACACCCAGCTCACTCCCAGTCTCTGGTCTCACACACTGGCTCACTTGCATTAGTTTTCCATCATTCTCGCACTGAACAGAAACTAAAGAGTGATGAAATTTGGAAGGGCCTGGCAAGGTAAACAAAAATCCGAGAGGAGGGGATCGCAGTGTGTGAACCATTGTGTGAAACTATGCCATATCCTCAGCACGAAGGAGGTTGGATTAGGAAGAGTCTGGCCCAGAGCCTTACATTATCAAGAAGGTGAAGTTGATAAAGGGTCTTTTGTGAGGAAGGTGAGGCACTGCACACTTTACCTTCTGTGTTCTCCAGTTTGAGCCCACTCTGGTGTGCAGAGAATTTTCATCAAAACAGCAGTAATCAAATGGGTTCTGACGAGAGATAAGGAAATTTCAGGGACCTGGAAATCCAGTGTGTTCTGCTCAGCCAACATCAGCAACTATTGGCTGAATAACTTTCAAGACTAGAGTGGTGCTGGAAAAGCACAGCCTTCTCGCAGAGCACTTCAAAGAACATCTCCAGGACACCCACACCAATCAATCCCATCACCCAGTGGCTGAACATTTCAACTCCTCCTCCAACTCTGCCAAGGACATGCAGGTCCTGAGCCTCCTCCACTGCCACTCCCTCACCACTCGACACCTGGAGGAACAACACCTCCGCCTCGGACCACTTCAACCCCCTCACCAGTTTCCTCATTTCCCCTCCCCCCACCCTCTCCCCATCTTACCCCAGTTCCAAACTTCCAGCTCAGCACTATCCTCATGACCTGTCCCACCTGCCAATCTTCCTTCCCATCTCTCTGCTCCACCCTCCTCTCCAACCTATCACCTTTACCCCTTCCTCCATCCACCTATTGCACTCTCAACTACCTTCTCCCCAGCCCCACGCTCTCCCATTTATCTCTCCACCCCGAGGCTTCCAGTCTCATTCCTGATGAAGGGGTCCCGCCCGAAACATTGATTCCCCTGCTCCTCGGATGCTGCCTGACCTGCTGTGCTTTTCCAGCACCACTCTAGTCTTGTCTCTAATCTCCAGCATCTGCAGTCCTCACTTTTGCCTGAATAACTTGTCAATCAGGATGATTATGCGCAAATTGATTGATTTGGTCAATGTCCATAAAGATTGACAGATGAATTGGTCATTGAAATCAGCCTCCTTCAGAGGCACAACAGTGATTGGCATGGCATGTGACCCTCTCTCCCAAACCCTGACTGGTGGAAAGCTACTAATTTAGTGGAGGAAAGTACAAGTAATTTTAGAGGGTGACCTTGAGCAGCTTTGGGGCGAGAAGGGCTTGGACTTCAGACTCCAGCACCTTGACATGTCTGGCAGTAGACTGGGGCTGTGGCAAAAAGAGAATAACCTGCATGGTCACAGTGAGGAAGAGCAGCTGAGTGAGACAGTGGGAATTTTGTTCAAAGTGAGAAATTGGGGCCTGGGGAAAAGAAGTGTTTTATTTAAGGTTTACGACAAGAAATAAGGTCTACAGAATGAGAGGTGAGTAGGAGGGGAAATAAGCCACAGAGCAAGAGGCTTAACTGCACTGAGACCAATGTCATCCTGCCATCGTGAGGCAAGAAAAGCAGTTGATTTTTGAGTGGATTTGGTTAATAATTTTAATTTTTAAGATAAAAGTTGGATGTTTAGTTTGTGATTAATATTGCATGCACTTTGTTCTCTTTTTCTGAAAAATAGCTTGTTTAATTTTCATAGTAAGGGAAAAGAAGGTGAAAGTGAGGACTGCAGATGCTGGAGATCAGAGTCAAGATCTCACTCCCGATGAAGGGCTTTTGCCCGAAATGTCAATTTTCCTGCTCCTTGGATGCTGCCTGACTTGCTGTGCTTTTCCAGCACCACTCTAATCTTGACTAATTTTCATAGTAAGTGCATAGTTATTCCAAATGCAACAGATAGAGTATATGGGGTGGCAGGTGAGAATGGCCAAGTGGAGTGTACATCCTGAGGAAGGTGTGAAGCCATGTGTCCAAACAAACACATCTGTGGCAATTGTCACTGACTGCACAAGCTTAAGGTCGTGTTTTGGAACTTGAGCAGTAGATGTTCCCCCACTGGACACCCTGTACATCCATGACTGTGTTACCAATTTCCAAATGAACACCATCTCCAAGTTTTCTGATGACACCATTATAGTAGGATGGATATCTAACATGTCATTTATTGCATCGTTTGCTCCTGATACAGTCTCTTCTACATTGGGGAGACCAGACGCCTTCTTGCAGAGTGCTTCAGAGAACATCTCCGGGACACACGCACCAATCAACCCCACCGCCCCTTGGCCAATCATTTCAACTCCCCCTCCCACTCTCTCGAGGACATGCAGGTCCTGGGCCTCCTCCATCATTACTACCTCACCACCTGACACCTGGAGGAAGAACGCCTCATCTTCCGCTTCAGGATCCTTCAACCCCAGGGCATCAATGTGGACTTCACAGTTTCCTCATTTCCCTTCCCCCCACTTTACCCCAGTTCCAACCTTCCAGCTCAGTACGTTCCTCCTGACCTGTCCATCTTCCTTCCCACCTATCCGCTCCACCCTCCTCTCTGACCTATTACCTTAAACCTCACCTCCATCCACTTACTGCACTCTCAGCTACCTTCTCTCCAGCCCCACCCCCTCCCATTTATCTCTCCACTCCCGAGGCTCCCAGCCTCATTCCTCTTGAAGGGCTTTTGCCCGAAATGTTGATTTTTCTTGCTCCTCAGTTGCTGCCTGACCTGCTGTGCTTCTTCAGCACCACTCTAATCTTGACTCTGATCTCCAGCATCTGCAGTACCCACCTCCGTCCTCTGGATATCTAACAACAATGAGCCAAAATTCAGAAGTGAGAAAGAGCACTTCGTAGCATGGTGCAATAAGAGCAACCTTTCTCTCAATGTCAGTAAAACAAAAGAACTGGTCATTGACTTCAGAAAGGAAGGAGAACATGACCCCATCTACATCAACGGAACTAAGGTTGAGAGGGTGGAGAGCGTTAAGTTCCTCAGAGTGACAATAACCGACAATCTGTCCTTGACTTCCCACATAGAGGCAATGGTCAAGAAGGCAAAACAATTCCTCTTCTTCCTCAGGCAGCTCAGGAAATTTGGCATGTCCATAAGGACCTTCACCAACATAACTGAAGCACCATTGAAAGCATACTGTCCGGGTGCATAATGGCCTGGGATGGCAACTGCTCTCCCTGGGACCAAACAAAAACTACAGAAGGTGGTTTGCACAATCCGGACCACCACGGAAGCCCATCTTCCATCCATGGGACTCCATTTACACGGCTTGCTGCCATAGAAAGGCAGCCAACATCATTAAAAAACCATTGCACTCCAGTAATGATCTCCTACAACTCTCCAAGCAGTAGATACTGAAGCTTGAAAATGCGCACCAGCAGGTTCAGGGACAGTTTCTTACCAGCTGTTATTAGATTGTAAGGACAAGCCAGTGAACTACAGACTGTGAGCCTGACATTGGTGGTGGGCATGTCATTGGAGGGAATCCTGAGGGACAGGATTTACATGTATTTGGAAAGACAAGGACTGATTAGGGATAGTCAACATGGCAAGTTCTCTCGAACTTGATTGAGTTTTTTGAAGAAGTAACAAAGAGAATTGATGAGGACTGAAATTTGGATGTCATCTATATGGACTTCAAAGTGATTGCTGGGCCCCTTGCTGAGATATTTGTATCATCAATAGTCTCGGGTGAGGTGTTAGAAGACTGGAAGTTGGCTAATGTGGTTCCACTATTTAAGAAAGGTGGTAAGGACAAGCTTGGGAACGGTACACCGGTGAGCCTGATGTTGGTGGTGGGCATGTTGTTGGAGGGAATCCTGAGAGAGAGGATTTACATGTATTTGGAAAGACAAGGACTGATTAGGAATAGTCAACATGGCTTTGTGCGTGGGAAATCATGTCTCTTGAACTTGATTGAATTTTTTGAAGAAGTAACAAAGAGGATTGATGAGGGCAAAATGGTAGATGAGATCTATATGGACTTCAGTAAGGCGTTTGACATGGTTCCCCATGAGAGACTGGTTAGCAAGGTTAGATCACATGGAATACAGAGAGAACTAGCCATTTGGATACAGAACTGGCTCAAAGGTAGAAGACAGCGAGTGGTGGTGGAGGGTTACTTTTCAGACTGGAGGCCTGTGATCAGTGGAGTGCCACAAGGATTGGAGCATTGGATTTGAACATAGAACGTATGGTTAGTAAGTTTGCACATGACACCAAAATTGGAGGTGCAGTGGACAGCGAAGAAGGCTACCTCAGATTATAACTGGATCTTGATCACATGGGCCAATGACCTAAGGAGTGGCAGATGGAGTTTAATTTAGATAATGTGAGGTGCTGCATTTTGGCAAAGCAAATCAGAGCAGGACCTATACACTTAATGGTAAGATCCTGCAGAGTGTTGCTGAACAAAGAGACCTTGGAGTGCAGGTTCATAGCTCCTTGAGAGTAGAGTTGCAGGTAGGTAGGACAGTGAAGAAGGCATTGGTATGCTTTCCTCTGTTGGTCAGTGTATAGTGGGAGGTCATGTTGTGGCTGTACAGGACGTTGGTTAGGCCACCTTTGGAATATTGCACAATTCTGGTCTCCTTCTTAGAGGAAGGATGTTGCGAAACTTGAAAGGGTTCAGAAAAGATTTTCAAGGATGTTGGCAGGGCTGGAGGATTTGAGCTATAGGGAGAGGCTGAACATGCTGGGGCTGTTTTCCCTGGCGCATTGGAGGCTGAGAGGTTTATTCAATCATGCAGGGCATGGATCGGGTAAATAGACAAAGCTTTTTCCCTGGGATAGGGAAGTCCAGAACTAGAGGGCATAGGTTTAAGGTGAGAGGGGAAAGATATAAAAGGGCCTTAAGGGGCAACCTTTTCATACAGAGGGTGGTGCATGTAAGGAATAAACTGCCAGAAGAAGTGGTGGTACAATTGCAATGTTTAAAACGCATCTGGGTGGATGTATGAATAGGAAGTGTTTGGACGGATACGGGCCAAGAGCGAGCAAATGGGAATAGATTAAGTTGGGATATCTGCTCGACATGGACAAGTCGGACTGAAGGGTCTGTTTCTGTGCTGTACATCTCTATGACTCTATGACTCTCTAGCCTCAAATCATGCTGATCTTGCTAATGTTGATCTTGCCTCACCCACGCTCTGTGCAATGTAGCCAGTATGCCTCCATCTAAGTCTTTTTACAACCTCATTCTGTATATCTGTACTATGACCTGCTTGTAAACGACGCTTTTCATCTTACTTTGGTACATGTGACAATGAATCAATCAAAATCCAAATCAAAGATCAAGTACTCAGTAGGGAGATTCGCTAGTGGTATTGGGATGAGTTTAAATTTAACTTGTCAGGGAGGTGGGAACCAGAAGGAAATCTCAAATTAGAATGAAGAGAGGGAGCATAGAATTTGATTCAAAACAAAATTATGTCAAAAATACAAAGTTAAGGGCAATATCTGAATACATGCAATATTCACATAAGGTCTAAAGATACACATAGAAATGCATGACTATGATCTAATTGCTATTACAGAAACATGGCTGCAGAATGATCAGTACTGGGAAGTGAATATTTAAAGATATTTGAGATAAGAAGGACAGAAAAGAATGGTGGTTTATAAGGAATGGGTTTAGTAAATAGTAAGGCGATGTCCGATCAGAAGAACAATGCTTGGAATTTATTTGGATAGAGCTAGGAAAATGTAAATGGTAGCGGAAACTGGTCGGAGATATTTATAAGCTATCAAATAGTAATGGTTGTGCATGGTAGATGTTAGTCAGGAGGTGAGAGATGTTTGTATTAATGACAACTTAGTTGTCATGTATGACTTAAATCTGCATTCAGACTGGATACCAATTCGGCACTGATACCGATTTGATTCTGGACTATGTTATGGATGGCTATCTCATGCTATTTGTAAATGAACCAACCAGTATTGTGTATCAAAAAACAGCTAATTAACAATTTTGTTTTAAAGAACATTTTTGGGATGAGTGACCACAATGTGATTGAAATTTAAATTATGTTTGAAAGTGAGGTAATTTATTCTGAAACAAATTTATTAAGTTTTAAATTTCAAAAAGGGAAATTATGAAGGCATGAGGCACAAATTGACTGAGGTGGATTTGAAAAGTATGTTAAAACTATGACTGCACAGAGACAATAGCTATTATATGACTTTTATTTATGTATCCCTTCAAAGTGCAAAAACTCAAAAATGTCAGTCAATTTCAGCTAACTAAGGCAGTTCAAAACTGTATATGATTAAAAGAAAAAGCCTTTAAAGTCGGCAGAAATAGCTATAAGTCTGAGGATTGGAAGGTTCATAGTTTATAACAAAGAAGGATCAAGAAACTGATAAGGAAGGAAGAATGAATGCAAGCTAGATAAAAACATAAAAATGGACTGTGAAAGCTTCTATAGGTACATAAAAAGGAAGCATTTTGCTCAGATGAATGTGGATCCATTGCATGCAGAGTTAGGAGAATTTCTAATATAGAGAAATAACAGATAAGCTAAATGATTACTATGTATCTGTTTGCACTGAGGGAGATACCAGAAACCTCCCAGAACTGGAGATCCCAGTGGATGGAGCAAATAAGAAATTGAAGGAAATTAGCATTAGTAAGAAAATTGCACTGAAGAAATTAATGGAGCTCAAAGCTGACAAAGCTTCAGAACCTAATCGGCTACATCCCAGACTATTAAAGGAGATGGCTATTGTGATTTACCCACAGCAGTCCCTTTGTACATCTACACTTTCCAACCTCTTACCATTTAAGAAATAATCTGCCTATTTACTTCTCCAACCAAACCTCACATTTTTCCACATTACAAGCCAACTGCTATGTTCTAGCCCTTTCATCATAGAGATAGTCAACATATTATTAATTATCTTCTAAAATTCTACAGATTCTGAAATGATTCCTGCAATTGGAAGATAGAAAATGTCATTCCACTATTTAAGGGAGTAAGAGATAAAACAGAATTACAGACCAACATTAATTACAGAAAAAATGCTACAAGCTATTATAAAGAATGGGCTAAATAGATACCTCTTTGTTAATGATTTGATTCAGCATAGTTAGAATGAATTTGCAAATGAGAAATTGTATTCAACAAACTTGGGGGAAATGTTACTTTCAAAATTGGTAAAGGAGATCCAACGGACATAAAGCTTAGATTTTCAGAAGATATTTGATAAAGTCCACCACAGGAGGCAGGCTAGAACATTTAAAGTACATGGGATAGGAGGAACTTTACTGGCATGGATGAATGATTGGCTAACAGAGCGCAAACATAGAACAGGAATAAATAGGCCATTCTCATCTTGGCAATCTATGACCACTGGCATGACTCAAGAATCCGTACTGGGACCCCAGCTGTTCAATATATCAATCTAATGTTTCCAAATCTGCAGATTATCTAAAGCTACATGGGAAACTGTATATTTGAGGAAGATGTAAAGCAGCTTCAGAAGGAATTGGACAGACTTAGTGAATGGGCTAGAACATAGCAGTTGGCATCTAATGTGGAAAAATGTGGGGTTTGTTTGGAGAAATAAATGGGCAGATTATTTCTTAAATGGTAAGAGGTTGGACAGTGTAGATGTACAAAGGGACTGCTGTGGGTAAATCGCCACAAGCTACCTCTAATTCAGCAACTCATTAAGAAATCTCACAGACAATCAAGTGCTGAAACCATGAATTAAACAGTATTGCTTTTAGCAAGCTCAAGTAAGCAACTTAAGCTTCACAGTGTTGTTCTTTGAAGTTCTAGTGTTGAAATCTTATACAGTTTCTCATTCTTCAGGTGATTATGATGATCTTTTAGATTCTAACATCCAAATATTGATTATTCCTCTGGAATTATCAAGTCTGCAGCTTGCCTTTTTATCAGAAGTGGTGTCTTTGTTTCTTGTTGCGTTTGGCATTGAAGACATAACTTTTCTGAGATTAACTCCTTAAATTCTTCTGCAGGGCAATCATTTGTCCTTTTGGCATAATGCAGCCAATTATCAAGCAAATATCAAAACAATTTTGTTTATGTAGCTTCAATTTCCTCTTTTCCCAGGCATGGCTAATTGTTTTCAATTCCTGTATAAGTTTGTCCTTAACCTTTAATCGTTTATTCCAGACAGAGATATTGCTGCTTCTTTCAATCTATGAACAGTTATTAAAGTTCTGAAGTTTACACTATCATAGGACCTAGATGTCCTTATTGACACCTAGCAGCTGCAGCAAGATATTAGGAAGACTAATGCAATGTGAGCCTTTATTGCAAGATGATTTGAATACGGGAGTAATGAAGTCTTGCTTCAGTTGCATAGGAGCCTGGAGTACTGTGAACAGTTTTGGTCACTTTATATTTGGAAAGGTATTATTACCGTAGACAGACTTGCACCGAGATGTGAAACTGGCCTATGGAAGGAGATTAAGGGAAACTTGGCCTGTATTCTGAAGAATGAGAGATGATCCAATCAAAACTTACTAAATACCAAAAGAGATAGCATAGTAAGAAGATTTCCCTGACTGGGGAGTCTAGAAGTGAGGTGTACAATTTAAAAATAAGGTGGACGTCATTTCGGTCCAAGATGAAAGGGTTTTTTTTATTCAGAGGGCTTACACAGCAAACTGTATAGTCTTTGAGAATGTTTAAGGTAGAGATTGATAGATTTCTGATCACTTATGGTGAATTTCGTTATGGAGATGGGGTGGGTAAAAATCATTAAAGTGTGTAATGGTGGGCAGACCTGATGGACTGAATGGCTTACTCCTATTTCTCTGTCCCTAATGACAATAGCAGGGATATTGGATGAGTTAAAGCAGTGAGAGTTGAGAGATGACATTAGGTCCCACACCATGGAGATATTATATGCTCCAGAGGTGCAGCTTCAGCAGTATCTATTGAGCAAATGATGGACTGCTATGAAAGGTTGCATGACTCTTTCAGCATTTGTATCCACATCCATGATAATAGTAAGCTCTGTTTGTCTAATATAGCATTGCATATTGAGCTATTAATATTCAAAATACAGGACTGGTATTAATTTGCTCTGTAACACAACCAATAACCCCAAACCATATTTATACATTAATCCACATTCCCAAAAGACATGTGGTCTTGTTTTTAAATTCTCAAATCCTTTCTAACAAGCTCTGTTTCCCATGTTGTACTGAATCCTTTTGAAAGACTATCACTCAATCCTCTGAGCATACCTGAATGGACTTTGAACAGCAAGGCACTGCCTTGTGACATCTTGATCTAGAATTTCTACAAAGTCCCTATTTTCAAAAGAGCATTCTCATTAGCATTTTGCTCTGACAGCAAAGTTTCACGGTATCTTCATTCAGAAGCATCTCTGTCTCTATCTCTCTCTATTGTTTCTGAGTCTGACTGACTAACAGTCTATAAGTCATCACAAAGCAAAGACAACTGCTTCTGCCTTTGAGTTCAGGCTTGGAATCTCATATTTAAGTTTCAATAGAGCTTTACTTTAGCCCTCCAGCCCCCATGACAACCATGTCACATAGGCTTATTATTGGATAGAATCAGTACAAAATTGTATATATGTCCACTGGTCTATTTTTAAAAAAATAAATGAGACAGCTTAAAACACAAACTTGCTGCTCATGAGAGAGGGGGATGCAAAGATAAGAAATGATTTTAGAAAGAAATTGTTTGGGCTCATGGGGAACTAAATTTGCAGAGTTAGAGAGAGAAAGTGACACATTGGGACTAAATGCATTGCTATTTAATGCCTGAGCTGAATGGCCTAGGCTGTAACATCATAAATTGAAATGTGCTGGTGAGGGTGAAGTGAGGCTCCAAATATTAAGCATGAGTCATGACAATATTGAAGAGAGTGATCGAGGCGTGATGAATTGAATATTGTGTGTTGCTAGTGGTGCATTTGGTGGTGTAATGGCATTTGAACATCTATTTTCCTCCCATGACCAATCATATATGGTCATTAAACATTTTCCTACCATCCTTGCAGTGAAATAGCAGCCACCACCTGCAGTGGCTATCTACTCATACAGCCACCTTTTTTATCTGTCCTACCCTTATATGGCTAGGGGGCATCTCTCAACCTGTCCATCCCCTGTACCAGGGACTCCAGAGCTACAGCAGAGAACCACATAACATTCACTTTCTCCTGTGATACTATGTTCATACTTTATTCCGGTTCAGAATATTTTCTGCGATCTGGTCCTGCGCCCATTGCATCCAGTGTGCATCTTCCCTTTAATTAGTGCACGCTAGCTTTAAGTGATACGAATTTTACATGAATTTGCGTTTGATGCTGAAATGTGATCCACTCAGCAGTGCATTTAATAATGAGTTACACAATCCAATTACAGAAAATGAATAGACTGCCTGAAATTTGTGTTCTGCTTTATTAGAAGGAATGGACAAGAGATAGTCAAACATTGTGATTACCAGTTTTGATTACCAAACTTTTCTTCCTTAGCAACCTTGAAATGCTCTTCCAACATTCCAATATATTTAAGTTTGAGATAGCCTACAGCTGTCCACAGAATATAATCTGACTTTCTATTGAAGATAAATTATCTTTGTAATACCAGATCCAAACATTCTCAATAATCCTGCCACTGTGGATTACGAACATCCAGGAACCGAACATTTATGATGTTTTGAGGCAGTTTTAAGAAGAGTTTTATGCTGGGTGATGGATGGGCAAATCTAAAAATACACTGCCACAAATGCAGCAAAAACAAGATTTATTATCCCTAAGGTTGTTGGAGTTTCTACAAAAATGATAGTCTCCAGCCTATTTATAACACTCCCAGACCAGAAACCACTCTGCTACTTCACAAGAGGACTTCAATTTTTTTTTTAAAAAATGTCTTCTCTAGGGTTATTCTTTTATTCCATTTGATATCATATTTGTTATTAAAATTGACAAGTTCAAACTTGGTATCCAATTTTACAAAAACATTACTTCAAGTAGAATGGCTTAGAAAGGGGAAAACACAGTCAAGAAAATCTCACTAAAAAAGTTGCTTTTTCTTCCTTTATTTGAAACCCGAAATAACTATCTTTTTTTATCTCAATGTTGGGAGTAACTTTCAGAGTTGCCGTCGTCACTTCAAAACGCATCCATGGTCTATGTTACTTCAGGAAGTGTTAAGGTTGAGATACCATCATAGATTTAATAATTTACTATCATGAACTTTGTTTCCTAGCTACCAAATCAATCCCTTTCCCTGGCAACAGCCTAAGATTATTCCAGTCTTTTTTACAACTTCAAAGCTATATTTGATACTGAGAATAGCTTTCTGACTTCATAATTATACCATCATTAAGATCGCCAGTTCCACCTTTGTGACATCCCCCAAAATTGTCTCTATCCCAGCTCATCTACTGCTGACATCCACATCAATGTCTCCATTATCTCAAGAATCAACTATTCCAATATTGATTGGTCTGGTTTTCCATACTATACCCTCCATAAACTTCAGATGATATAAAGTTCTGCTGGCAGTTACTTAACTTGCAGCAAATACCACTGACCTCTTAACCCTATGCTCATTTGCCTACATTGGCAATGTTCAAACAACATCTTGACTTTAATATGCTCATCTTTGTTTTCAAATTCCTCCATGATTTCACTCCATACTGTTTCTATAAAGTCATGTAGCATCACAATCCTCTAAGATAACTGCATTTCTCTAAAGAATGAACGATGGGCAGGATTGGCAGCTCAACATCCTTAATTATGGAATATTCAGATGAAATCAAGAGAGAGATAGAAATGGGGGTGGGGGAGTGGGGTTTGCAACAGTGATCAAGGAATCCATTATAGCATTGAGGAAAGAATCCATTATAGCATTGAGGAAGGAATGATATCTTGGAAGGATCAGCAAATGAAGTAATGGGTAGAAATAAAAATCACACAAGGGGAAAACATGTCGTTGGTTGTATACTATAGGCTCCCAAAAAGTCAGAATTTAATATATAATCAAATATAAGAGAAGTATAGGAAAAGTAAGGCAGTAATAGTAGGGAATTTTAATTACAAATAGTAATTGAGATAGTTTGAGTGTTCAAGGTAGAGAGAGAACAAAATTCTTACATTGCTTTCAGAAGAACATTTTTAGTTAGTGCTTAGAAAATCCAACAAGGGAATTAGCATTTCTGGAGCTAATATTCAGAAATGAGCCCAGGCAGGTGCAAGGTCCATCAGTAGGGAAGTATTTTGGAAATAGTGACCATAATCTAGTTAGATTTGGGGTGATACAGAGGTCCCTGGTTTACATATGCAATTCCACAATCCCATACAATGGTGCCATTTTAAAGAACTGACATATGAATACTTCCGGTACTCATAAACAGCTACTTTAAATTACCCTTCATTATGTTCTGATTTATGGACAAATCAACTTGCAAACACACTCAGGAATAAAGTCCAGTCACAACCTGGGGACTGCCTGTAGTTGTAGAAAAAAAGGATGGGTCAGGAAAGGAAGTTCTAAACTGGAGGAAGGCTACTTTCACTAAGGTAAAATATTTGATTTGGCCCTAGTGGACTGGGAGCAGCTACTTGCAGTTAAATCTGTGTCAGAGCAGTGGGAGGCATTCAAGAAGAAAACAATGAGTGTAGAGGGAAAATCAGTTCCTGTATTAACAAAGGGTGGGACTAAGACTGCAGAAACCTGAATGTCAAATGGCATAAAAATTAGGATTTATAAAAAAAGGAAAGAAGCTTATGGGAGATACTGAGAACTCAATACAGCAGAGTTCCTGGAGAAATGTACAGATGCGAATTTAGAAAGGAAGTTAGAAAATAAAAAGAGTGCTTGAGAAAGAATCAGCAGGTACAATAAAGGATTTTTAAACATTTAAATATCCAAGCAGCAAGAAAATAATTAGGGTTAGACTAGGGCCTAATAGGAGCCCAAGAGGCAATCTGTGTTGACTCAGAAGGCAGTGGTTCAGTCCTCAAAGAATACTTTGTATGAGCCTTCACAATGGAAAAGGATAATTCAGGCATAGCCATCTGGATGGAGGACAGTGAACTATTAAAAGAAATTAATGTAGTGAGAGAGAAAGAAAAAGAGAGAGAGAGAGAGAGAAAGAGATGCGATATTTCCTAAGTTGTTGAGAAAAGCAAAGATGGAGATATCACAGGTCCTGACAGTAATTTTCAAATTGCGCTGGTGAAGTGGCAGAGAACTGGAAGACTACTAACATTGTCTCATTAATAGAATAGGGAGCAAGAGATGAACAAGGAAATTGTAGGTTAATCATTCATACCTTAACAGTAGGAAAATTGTCAGAAAGGATTCTGAGGGACAGAACATATTTGCACTTGGACAGACATGAAATAAACGGGGACAGTCAACATGATTTGTTGAGGGAATGTCATGTTTAACAAATTTAATTGATCCTTATAGGGAGATAACCAGGAGTGTTTTTGAGGGTAATGCATTTGAAGTAGTCTACATGGGCTTTAGTAAGAATTTTGTTAAGGCCCCTTATGTCAGAGTGATCAAGAAAGTATGACCTATGGGATCTAAGAGAAAGTGAGGACTGCAGATGCTGGAGATCAGAGCTGAAAATGTATTGCTGGAAAAGCGCAGCAGGTCAGGCAGCATCCAAGGAGCAGCAGAATCAACGTTTCTGGCATGAAGAAGGGCTCATGCCCAAAACATCAATTCTCCTGCTCCTTGGATGCTGCCTGACCTGCTGCACTTTTCCAGCAACACATTTTCAGCCCTTATGAGATCAAAGGCAAAATGACGAGTTGAATCCAAAATTGGCTTAGAGACAGGAGGAAAGGAGGATCTTCCCATGACCTGGAAGTCTGTATTTCCAGAGTGGTTCCACATGGCTTGGTGCTGGGCCCCTTGTCTCTTGTAGTGTACATTAATGCTTTGGACTTAATTGTAAGGTGTATGATCAAGAAGTTTGTGAATGACATAAAAACTGGTAGGGTAGCAAATAGTAAACAGGATGGTTGTAATTTGCAGGAGGATATCAGCAGACTGGAGAGTTGGGAAGAGCAGAAGCAAATGGAATTTAATCTGAAAAGTAATATACTTGGGAAGTCAAGTGATAGTAGGATCATAGAAAGTGGAGAGATTGGGAGAAACCTTAGAAGAGTATAAAGGCAGTAGAAGTATCGTTAAGAGAGAAATCAGGAGAGCAAAAACAGGACATGAGACAGCTTTGACAAATAGGGTTAAGGAGAATCCAAAGGGATTTTATAAATACATTAAGGACAAAGGGGTAACTTCGGAGAGAATAGGGCCCCTCAAAGATCAGCAAGGCAGCCTATGTGTGGAGCCATAGGAAATGGGGGAGATACTAAATGAACATTTTTGCATCAGTGTTTACTGTGGAGAAGGATATGAAACTTATAGAATATGGGGAAATAGATGGTGATGTCTTGAAAAATGTCCTTATT
Organism: Chiloscyllium plagiosum; assembly: GCF_037043375.1. NCBI lineage: Eukaryota > Metazoa > Chordata > Chondrichthyes > Orectolobiformes > Hemiscylliidae > Chiloscyllium > Chiloscyllium plagiosum. The sequence goes on from NW_028270141.1 coordinate 63,353,070, forward strand.
ACAGAGGAGGAGGTGCTGGATGTCTTGAAAAGTATAAAAGTTGATAAATCCCCAGGACTTGATCGGATGTAACTTATAACTCTGTGTAAAGTTAGAGAAGTGATTGCCGGGCCCTTGTTGAGATATTTGTATAATCGATAGTCACAGGTGAGGTGATAGAAGCCTGGAGTTGGCTAGCGTGGTGCCACTATGAAAGAAAGGTGGTCAGGAAAAGCCAGGAAACTATAGGCCGGTGAGCCTGACATCAGTGGTGGGTAAGGTGTTTGAGGGGATCCTGAGGGACAGGTTTTACATGTATTTGTAAAGGCAAGGACTGATTAGAGATAGTCAGCATTGGGTTTTCTGAAGAAGTAACAGAGGACCGATGAGGGCAGAGTGCTGGGCGTGATTTATATGGACTTCAGTAAGGTGTTCGACAAGGTTCCTCATGGGAGACTGGTTAGCAAGGTTAGACCTCATTGAATACAGGGAGATCAAGCCAATTGAATACAGAACTGGTTCAAAGGTAGAAGACAGAGGGTGGTGGTGGAGTGTTAGAGGACAAGGCCGCCTACTTGTGGAACGTTTCAGAGGACACCTCTGGGACACCTGCACCAACCAACCCAACCGTCCCGTGGCCGAACACTTTAACACCCCCTCCCACTCCGCCAAGGACATGCAGATCCTTGGCCTCCTCTATTGCCAGACCATGGCAACACGACACCTGGAGGAAGAGCGCCTCATCTTCCGCCTAGGAACCCTCCAACCGCAAGGGATGAATACAGATTTCTCCAGCTTCCTCATTTCCCCTCCCCCCACTTTATCTCAGTCCCAACCCTCAGACTCAGCACCGCCTTCTTGACCTGCAATCTTCTTCCCGACCTCTCCACCCCCACCCCCTCTCTGGCCTATCACCCTCCCCTTAACCTCCTTCCACCTATCGCATTCCCAACACCCCTCCCCCAAGTCCCTCCTCCCTACCTTTTATCTTAGCCTGCTTGGCACCTTCCTCATTCCTGAAGAAGGGCTTATGCCTGAAACGTCGATTCTCCTGCTCCTTGGATGCTGCCTGACCTGCTGCGCTTTTCCAGCAACATATTTTTCAGCTATAACAAATTTGAACCATATTGTGTTGAGGTCGCTATCACTGAAATATTCCCTCACTGCCACATTGAACACTTGTCCCGCCTCTTTCCCCAGAATCAGATACAGCACCACGTCATCCCTTGTTGGGCCTTCTACGTATTGATTCAGAAAACGTTCTTGGATACATTTCAAAAAAACCTACCCCTTCTAATCCCTTCTAACCCAATTTATGTTGGGAAAGTTGAAATCTTTTGTATAGTTACCAATTATTTCTCTTACACAATTCAGTGAACTGTCCATATATTTGTTCCTCTTTTACCTGCTGACTCTTTGGGGACCTATAATACATTCTCAGTAATGTGACTGCTGCCTTAACATTCCTCAGTTCTACTCCCAAAGCTCATTTGAAGACCCTTCCAAGATATCATATTTCTTTATTGCAGTAATTGACTCCTTAATTAATAGCGCTACTCCACCACCCTTTTTACACCCTTCTCTGTCTTGCCTATGGAATGATCCTTCAGCCCGGGATGTTGATTGCCATTCCTTTGTAAAAGCGATGGAGTACCACTGTATGAAGCTTGCCATATTTGAAATGATGTGCAATTAGGCTTTAAAAATGGAGCCAGAAGTCTGAAAGCTGGAATGTCCCAGTTTTGGTGAATGCTTCTAGCTCTCTATCCATGTAATTGCTGGAGAAAGGCAACCCAAGAGCCCAGTTGCACATTTAGTGAGCTATTGATTGGACATTGCACAGGAAAAGGTGGTCCAAGCCATGGCAGACCAGGCATGGTAAATCTCATTCAATAAAATGCTAACTGAAAATGGGAACATTTGCCCATTATGTTGTCTTTCTCTGGTTGACAATCACCAGTCTAAATGATAAAAAGCAAACGCAGCCCTGAGGAGATTCAGAATTTAACATGGGCTCAGAATAAACCTCAGAACACTAACTGGGTCCTGTTATGAAGGAAATTTCTGATCCAAAACATGTGTTGGACTAAGATTAATATTTTTCAAATTTTCAATAAGCTAGAATAAATGTTACACATGAAAAATTGGCAAGATATTAATAATGATAGATTATTATTATAATACTGATAGACTATTATAATGATAGACTATAATACTTGCACTATCTGTGTGCTGCTGGCTCAGACTAGCATCATTCATTGACTAGTGTTTTTGAAAGACAAATTATAACTGATCAACTTGGAGAATAAGAGGACCAAAAAGAAGTTTTGATACAATTTGCTCAAAAAGCATAATGACTAATGAATAATCATTTTGCTCATCAGGCCATGACTTCTTAGCAACCAGTACAATAATGGATGTCTTCCAACAGCAAGGAGAAGTATGTGTGTCAAACAATTCCTGCAAGATCAGACAGAAATAAACTACCAACAGATGCAGATATGCCTTAAGAATTTTGCTGCTACTCTGATGAGGGCTGCATTTCATGGATTCAGTCACTTAAATTACTTTTCTATTTCACATTTAGTGAGAGTAATATGAAAACCTTCTCGCTGACAAAGTAAAACCTGATGTAGGATGAGATGGTCATTAAGTTCATCAATTTAAACTGACTAAAAATGCCTCCAATTGATTTACACCATCATAAGGAATATCTGTGGACACAAAGAGGTTATTTCTTTTTCTCAATGTGAAACCAGGTGTTTTATGCATTTTCATACAGCTCTGGATTATTTATCCAAAAACAGTTAGGTTGTTTGTCTCTGTACATATCTTATCCATTCTGAATTTGCTTTCTTACCTTGATTTTCAGTTAATCAAGTTTGCCTTGATCTACTGCATTAAATTCAATTTGTCTTTCTTCATTGTTGCTCTAAAGTCCTCTGTAATCCAAGGTTTCTTATTGGAAGATGTTAATTACTTTAATTTGGACATAAAGCTGTTCACAGGTGATATGATCATTTGTGATATCGGTGCTCTTACTTATATTTTCATCCTTAATAAAAATACCCCAACTTGTATTATTAGAGCAAATTTGCAGATCATGAATTACCTCATTATTTCAAATTTCTTGCCAGATTTTACTGATTACAGTTTTAATTGAGGAGATGAATAATATTATGGCCTTCATCTCCAAACTCTCATTGAAGAAAAAGCTTTTAAGAGTCAAGACAGGAGTTAACACATAGATCCAATATCTTCTTTCATGAGTTTATTTGTCAACACAGTTAGGGGATATCACAATGGCTGAGTGATAAGCACTAATTTGATCCTTGGGAGCCTTGGGAGAGTCTGTGTGGAATTTTCACATTCTTCCCGGGTCTGCATGGGTTTCGTCTAGATGCTCTGGTTTTCCCCACAGTCCAAAGGTGTTCAGGTTAGGTGGATTTACCATGCTAAACTGCCCAAAATGTCCAGGGATAGGCAGGCTATGTGGGCTAGCCATGGGAAATACAGGGTAGAGGGATGTGTCTGGATGGGATGCTCTTCAGAGGGTCGGTGTGGACTTGATGGGCCAAATGGCCAGCCTCCATACTGTATACCACTGTATACATCATGGTTTAAAAGAGAGGTCAACCTATATGCAAGCATATGCAAAAACATGATTTATCTGGCCAGAAAAAAAATGAGTCATCTTGTATGCTGGGTTAATTACAAATTGACTTCATGTTTGCTCTAGAACATATGAGTGATTTGTGCCCAGTTGGTGGAGATGAAAATTTAAGTCATTATTTTTTCTATCTTTTTCTATTCAGTTGGGTTGGTGTCCTAGAATACTAAACAAGAAGCATTTACCCACTTTCCAAACTGAGAGTTCCTCCAATCTTTGTAAACTGCTGCCAGGGGATATTGTTGCATTATTATAGATTGGTGGTTGCCAGGAAAAAAAAGGCTAGTCTTTTCTTTCTAATCTAAGTTTGCATAGTGTAGGAATGGAAAAAGTGTTGGTGCTAAGGTCTACCACCCAATTTCTACGTCATTAACCCAAATTCCATAGTCCCCTATGGGCTGCAACATAATAATGATAGAGTGGGACAGTACCTTGGTCCCTGATCGAGTAACCTGTCATCTTGGCTTTCCAGAATCACCAGGAGAATGGTGGCAGTAACATCCATGAAACAGTCATACTAATCCAGCAGTGCTTCTCTGGAGAAAGAAGGATTAAAAACAGTCTTTTCAACCTTGATTCCACCCCCAATATTTCCTGGCTGAAGGATATAGCCTTTCCTTTGATGTTCACTGGGATAATCATGGGTTTTCATGGTGTATCTACCTTTTGAAGTGTGCATTCTGAACTGTTTCCTGTCAGTACAAATCTTTCTTTATCACAACAGAGTAATTAGAAATGCAAATTTCTTTAAAATATGCTACAGTTATGTCCACTTTTGTATGGCTTAAGGTTGTACAGTAAGCTGTTGCTTCAGCAATTAAAAGAACGAAATTCACTATATCATGATCATTGATCAGTTACAGACATCAAAGTTTGTGCGAAGATTTGTAGCTCGGGTGCTCGTTGTTGTGGTTCTGTTCGCCGAGCTAGAAGTTTTTGTTGCAAACGTTTCGTCCCCTGGCTAGGCGACATCATCACTGCTTGGGAGCCTCCTGCGAAGCGCTTCTTTGATGTTTCCTCCGGTGTTTATAGTGGTCACTATAAACACTATAAACACCGGAGGAAACATCAAAGAAGCGCTTCGCAGGAGGCTCCCAAGCAGTGATGATGTCGCCTAGCCAGGGGACGAAACGTTTGCAACAAAAACTTCCAGCTCGGCGAACAGAACCACAACAGTTACAGACATATATTTAATGTTTAATTGTAATATGGGTTTCTTGAACGACAAAAAAAACTGTCAAAAGTTAACCAGGATGTAAAGTCAGTCACTGTCTGGAAAGAGAGAGACCTGGATTGTACCCAACCAATAATGTATCAAGGAATCTTTAAAGGCATGGAATTTAAGGAAGAAATGCACTACAATCTAAACCATAATCTATTAGAAGTTTCTCAGACGGTGACTATGATGAAGAAAAGGCAGTCTGGGAAACAGTCATGTTTTTGTCTTCCCTTTTTAAAATTACACAACCCTGCGCTGTGTGGACTAGTGGAAGAAAGTGTACTAGTAAGCTCAGGTACTCATGTGTTCTAGCCTGTATTTCAGCATTAGTGTGTTGTGAAGACTCAAATAACGCTCAAATAACCACCCACTAATCACCACTGTATTGTGGTTAAAGGACTCTTCTCTCAGAGAACTAGAAGCCCGCAAGCCAGTTAAGCAAAAACCAGATAAAAGAACATTCTCACTGGAAGGTAATAAATGTCTAAAAGAAAGTGGCCAAAAGAATTTCAATGAATCTGTATTCCCAAAACAATTATCGGAAATTATTTTTGAGGAGTTACAAGTTCTGTCCCTTGAACAGTTGTAGCTTTCAGTGAGGTCCTTGGGACAATGATTTTGTATGAAAACCAGAAAACTTGGAATTTTAAAATTGGTGTTCAATGGTTTACAGGTAGAAATTGAAGATGATGAAATAGATGGCTTAGAAATAGAAGAATTAAATTTGGAGCAGCAGAAATTAGAATGTGAAAAATAAATGTGAAGGAAAGGCAGAGAAGAGAGGGAGAAAAAGAAGGAGAGACAAAGAGAGTAGAAATGGGAAAGAGAGGAAGAAGCAATAAGAGAAGACAGAATTTTGGGAAAACAGTCAAAAAGGGAGTTTGAATGAAGACAGATCCAGCTGAGGAGTAGGAAACCTACTGAATCCCTTGAAAACATTGTTGACTCAGACTCAAGTGTGGCAACAGCTTGGTTTGCTCATATAATTCCAATATTTGATGAGGCAGAGGTGGAAGCCTTCTTTATATCTTTTGAGTGGGAGGACAGCAGTTAACGTGAATATTCCAAAAATTGGTCCTTAGTACTGAAGGATAATCTCTCAGGGAAAGCGTACAAGGTTCACTCCCTTCTGCCTGAGGGAAGTGCCAACATTTATAAAGCAGGAGAGAAGGCTATCTTAAATGCATAATAGTTAATGTCAGAGGCATACCATAAAATTCTAGACTCTCAGGAAACAGTCTGACGAGATGTACCTGAAATTTGAAAGGCTAGAACAGTTTGCTTTTGATCAGTGGTTACAGGAGCTTAAGACAGAAGCTAAAAGTTCCATGAAATAATTCTCTTTTTGAGTAGTTGAAAATAAGAATACATCTACAAGAACAGAGAATGATTTGGGTCAAGACAGGCAGCCAGACTGGTGATTATGATCCACAAACACTTAGACGAGAAGAAACCTTACTATAGTCACCCCAACCAACTGGAAACGATAGAAGTTGTAAGAGTGTAGGAAACTGAGTAGCCATAGAAGAGATGGAAGTGCTACGGTCCTCCTCAGTACAGGAATGGTGGTGCTGAGAAGAAAAGTAAAGCCTAGATGGTTAAGCTGCCAAATGGCAGGGCATGTCCAGGCCAGCAGATGGAGGTTATGGGAAAAACCAGTGGGCTTAATCAAAGCGTGTGCACTCCAAACAGAGAATAGGAGACCAGGACCAGGTGCAGCTGTGAATCCCTCTAAGGTTAATCCTGAACGTGCAGATGAGGTTAAATGAATCCCTGACAGTTACCAGGACTTTGTATTCAATGTCAATGTGGCCACATTTCCCCAGGGTGAGTCATGCAACCTAACAAGCTTATCCACTGTTAAAAACTAAATCTCAGACTGCTTTTCTGAAGCAGAAACATTCCTGAATGTTCCTAGATTTAAAATGAGGTGATGATGAGAAATGGAGATGCCCCTCACAGACTTGCAAACAAAGAATGGGCAGTGATCTAACAGATAGTGGTGCCACTGAGGTCTGATAAGGACATTTTGCAGTTAGCTCACAAAATTCCAATGACTGGGCATATCAGTGTATATAAATCCCAAGCCCACATCAGCCAGCATTTTTATTGTTCACAGCTCCACAGGAATCTCATATAGTTTTGCAAAACATGGCACACTTGTGAGGCTGTGGGAAAACTGAAAGTTACAATAAAATGTGCACATATGATTCCCATGCCAACTTTTGGGGAATCAATAAGCAAGGTGTTAGTGGACTTTGTGGGATCTCTGTCTAATACAAAAGGAGCTGCCAGTATCTTCTCCACATCATAGACATGGCCACCTATTTCTCAGATACTGTTCCCTTGAGAACTAAGTTTACCAAGATAGTGGTGACAGAATTGACCCAATTCTTCACCTGGAATGGTCTCTCCACTGGGATCCAGTCAGATCAAGGCTCAAATTTTCAGGAAGTCACGGATAATCTGGGTATGACCCATCTGAAGACTTCAGTGCATCACCCACAGTCTGCAGGGTATTGGAATAATACCACCAGACCTTAAAAGCAATCATCAGGTCTTTATGCCACAGGTATTCTCATGACTTGGATAAAAGGACTAAATCATCATCTGTTCACCGAAAGATTTACTGAAAAAGTCCACTGGTTTTACTCCATTTGAATTAATTTATGGGAACCAAATGTGAGCGCCTCTGAAACTAATCAATGTAAGGTTAATTTCTAATATATGTGTACGTGCTATTATTTCTTTTCAAGTTTAGTAGCTAATTAACTCATCCGTTCACTCAAGAAAGCTGGGTTAAATTTCATCCTTTAAAGCATATATTCACTTAATTTACATGTCAAGTATCCACAGGGAAGGGGATCTTTTGTAATTAAATGTATTTCAATGAACCAAAGGGGCATGTGAATAAAGAAGGGGAGCAAGTTCACCACTCCTCACCCGGGTGCTTGACAATTGGAGGTGTCCCTCAGGGACTGTCCTAAATTGGGCAACATCCCCTCGATGCGTTTTGTAACAACTAATTAGATATTGCTATCTGTAATAGGATATCAGTTGCATGTAGTTTAGAAATTTAAAAAAAAAATAAGATCTGTATCTTGTGGTCTATTGCAAGCATAATTACAGTGCTGTCAGCACTGCGAACAATCACATAGCATCTGCAATGTGCAGTTTCCTAGCAGCATGTCCCAGATCAACCAGAGCTGTCAATCATTAGGAGGATCAGCATTTTCTAAAATGTGACTTATTTTGATACATGTCACTGTAATGGCTCAGCAAATCTAAGTGATGGTAACATCTACCAAAGTATTGCTGACCATAAATATTACGACTGCAATGCCCTTGACCCTTCAGCTATGAACAACAGATGCGATAGGTTCAATATAGTGTCGATCACTTGAGGGCGTTGTGGAGGAAGCTAAAACTATCATATGGGATACATATTCTACAAAGGAATAATTTTAAAAAATTAAAACAGGACCTTCATGTACATGAATATTTCATTATATCTGAAATATTTATCCTTTTTAGTATAAATGATAGACCAGCAGATTCATTCTTGTATAATACTATTGAAATGAAATACTCTGGTATACTTTCTTGAATCTGTATAGCTCTTCGCTATTGTGTTTTGTTAAATGTTTTGCTAAGTTATGGGTTAATAAGCAAATGATAATCATAATGAACTGTAGTAACCAGGCCCAATCTGTTTGTTGCCTGGGAACACAAGTTGAGAAAATGAGTCAAAGGTTTTATTCCACATTAGATGTCTGGAAATTTACTGAACTGTCAGGGAGGGATGGCTCGAATGAACATTGAACACAAAAGATTATTAGTTCATGACATAAAGGCTTTGAAATAATCAGTGTAATTCTATAACAAACAATATGTCACAAGAGCATTTGTCCTTGCATAAAATATCATCTTTGTAGTAAACAACCAGATGGCTAAATTGCAAGACTAAATCAAGTAATCAGAGAGAAATAATCTGATTTGTTACCTTTATTATCTGGACTGATTATTGGTGAATATATGAATAAAATCTACTCTGTACATTTAACTGACTTGTGTTTACTCAAAGCATATTGCAAGAACCACAGATGAAGAAGGTTCACGATTAACACTTGTTTCTCTGTGGATTTTCAGTATTGTATTTCCTTATGTCAAGAGTGCTTGAAATAATTACCAGGAAATGATTTTTCTTTGATTTCTTTTGTAGTTTGCATATCATTTCACATCAATTTCTTGAAGGTAACCTTTGTATCAGCTGAACAATGCATGGCATAACGCACTCTAATTATAGTAACAAAACAGAATTTTAAAGCTTGGTTCCTTGGCAATACCAGAGATTCAAACTCCTGCAGCATGTAACTATATGGCTGATGTAACAGGGAATGTTTACCAGTTCTGGAGCAACAGGATGGGAGGCCAGGCAGTTGAGAAAGTTGTGAGCCATGTCAAATCAGGAGCATCGACGTTTCGGTCATAAGCCCTTCTTCAGGAAGCCCTTCCTGAAGAAGGGCTTATGCCCGAAACGTCGATTCTCCTGTTCCCTGGATGCTGCCTGACCTGCTGCGCTTTTCCAGCAACACATTTCCAGCTCTGATTTCCAGCATCTGCAGACCTCACTTTCTCCTCAAATCAGGAGCAGCCAATCAGTTTGATTAATTAAAGGGCAAATTAAATGTGAAGTTTTTCCAAGCTTCTGGCATTTTGTCAGCAGTATACTGCCTGTCCCTCTTTCCTCCTCACTGCAAAGGCTGGCTTGCAACCCCAATGCTGCCAGTTGAGGGCAGTCACCTCGATTTGTGGGATTTGTCTACTTTGCTCATCAGCAAAATAAAGTCAAGTTCGTCTCTCCAAGGACACCTCTATTTTGAGACACCCTTGCATTCTCCTAACTATGCCTATCTTGATCGTGGTGCCAAGGCTGCAACAAGCACCATGGAGCTCCCATTATTTTTAATTGGCTATCTCCCCCATAATTACTTTGTTCGGGAAAATTACAGTATAAGTCTCATTTCACATCCTTGCAATTCTCCAATCCGGAAACCACCGTGAAGATATTATCTCCGTTGCTTGGAAAAATCATTTCCATGGTTTCTTATTGCTACTTGCATGTTACTCTGTCAAATGGAATTCCTGCCTCGGAAAGCAGCTGTACCTCACAAAAGATATGTTTAATTTGCTAGCACTTCCAAACATTGTATCTGATCCAGTGGTAAATATAATTATGAATGCCAGTGAGGAAGGCTTTTTGAACTATGGGGAAGTTGAATAATCAGCCTGCCGATGGAACAATGTGTCAATTTTTGGTTTGTTGACTATCATCATATCTCACAGCTATTGAGAAAGGTCATCCGAATAAAAATATAAAGTTATGAACTTGAAAAAAGAGCATTTTTATAAATAACTTCTCACCTCCTCACTTAAACTTGGATTAAGTAATGCCTGTGTCTCGAGATAATAGATAGAGACAAAGTATCCTATTTTCTTCTGTCCACAGTCAATGTTCCCTCACTGCTCCAGCTTGAAGCAGAGAGTTAGAATAAACATGTCCTTTTCAGAGTGGCAGGCAGTAACAAGTGGGGTGCCGCAGAGTTCAGCGCTGGGACCCGAGCTGTTCACAGCATACATTAACGATTTGGACAAAGGAATTGAATGCAGTGTCTCCAAATTTACAGATGACACTAAGCCGGGTGACAGTGTGTGCTGTGAGGTGGATGCTTAGAGGCTGCAGGGTGACATGGACAGGTTAGCTGAGTGGGCAAATACTTGGCAAATACAATATAATGTGGATAAATATGAGATTATCCACTTTGGCAAAAATAGGAAGGCCGATTATTATTTGAATGGTGGTAGTTTAGGAAAAGGTGAAGTGCAATGAGACCTGGGTGTCACGGTGGAATGGTCGCTGAAGGTTGGCATGCAGGTGCAGCAGGTGATAAGAAAAACTAATGGCATTGCTGGCCATCATAGTGAGAGAATTTGAGTATCAGAGTAATGATGTCTTGCTGCAGTTATACACAGCCTTGGTGAGGCCACACCTTGAGTACTGTGTGCAGATTTTGGCTCCTAGACTGAGGAAGAACATGCTTGCTTTTGAGGGAGTCCAACAAAGGTTCACCAGACTGATTCCCAGGATTGTAGAACTGACATATAAGGAAATACTGGATCAACTGGGCTTGTATTCGCTGGAGTTTAGAAGAATGAGGAGAGATCTCATAAAAACAAATAAAATCCTGTTGGGACTAGATAGACTAGATGTGGAAAGAATGTTCCTGATGTTGAGAAGTGTAGAAATGGGGATCACTGCCTAAGAATAAGGGGTAAACAATTCAGGACTTCGATGAGGAAGAGTTTCTTCACTCAGAGAGTTGTGGACCTGTGAAATTCTCTCCTACGGGAAGTTATTAGATCCAGGTAATTAGATATATTCAAGAGGGAACTGGACATAGCCCTTACAGCTAAAGAGATCAAGGGATATGGAAAGAAAGCTGGAATAGGATACTGAGATTGAATGATCAACCATGATCATATTGAATAGTGGTTCAGGCTTGGTGCCAAATAGCCTACTCCTGAACCTATTTTCTATATTTCTGTTGACTAGCTGGTGATCTCTACTGACAGTCTAATGACTTGGTTTTACATTTTCATTATTGCTGATTTATAGACAAATGTGCACGGTTCCCTAAATAGTGCATGAGATATATGATTTGTTCATCTGTTTTTGTTGATATTAGTCAAGATAGGATCGTAATCTGGGCATGGAGGGGAAATAAAACAAAGGCTTGCGTGACTTTGAGCTATCCCAAAACAATTTACAGCCAGTACGAAACTTGACAGACAATATATACACAGTATTGTAGAAGTAGGAATGTATAATGATCAGTTTTTAGTGATTTTGATTGAGAGATAATTATTAGTCAAAACAAATGGAAGAACTTAAAAATGTGTTGCGGAAAAGCGCAGCAGGTCAGGCAGCATCAAAGGAACAGGAGATTCGACGTTTCACGCATAAGCCCTTCTTCAGGAATGAGGAGGGTGTGCCAAGCAGGCTAAGATAAAAGGTAGAAGAACTGCCCTGCTCTTATTTGAAATGATGACATGAGGGTGATTTAAATCCACCTGAGAGAGCAGACAGGGACTCATTTTAACATCTCATCTGAAAAAGAGCATTTCCCACAGGACAACACTACCCTGTTAAATACTACACTGCTGTGTCAGCTCAATGTTTGTTCCACAACCTTGTGACTTCAAGACAATGGTACAATCAACTGTGTCAGGGCTGAACTTCCTTTCTCTAGATTGAATGGTGCTGCAGTTAACTTAACAAGAAAAGTCTCAATTTGTTACCTGATGCAAAAGACATTACAGCGCCATTGCAATAATGAGTAAAGTGTCATCTTACATTTTGTATATAAATACCAGATTCAGACTGAAACAGGAAGACAGTAAAAAAGCCCATCAGTTCTTCGAGATTTTATAATATACACAGGCAGACCAAGTGAAATATAGCTGTATTAATTAAAACAAACTTAAAACCTTTTTAACAAAAATGAAAACATTAAGGACAAAAAAACAGAGGAGCAACAAGCAAATTAATTTGATGAACAAAAGCAAAATGCTGCATATGCTGGAAATCAGAATTAAAAGCAGAAAAAAGTAAAAATGTAATTGATCAACCAACATCCATAGAAAGAGAAAAGAAACACATAAATAGCTGGCATATGGCAGGATAGTGGCTCAGTGGTTGGCACTTCTGCCTCACAGCGCCAGGGACCTGGGTACAATTTCACCCTCAGGTGACTGTACAAACTCTACACAGATATTCTTCCCTTGTCTGCATGAGTTTCTTCTGTGTGCTCTGGTTTCCTCTCACAGTCCAAAGGTTAGGTGGATTGGCCATGCTAAATTGCCCAACGTGTCCAGGATGTGCAGGCTATTAGCCATGGGAAATGCAATGTTACAGGATAGGGTAAGGGCTGAGGCTGAGTCTAGGTGGGATGGTCTTTGTAGGGTCAGTGTGGACTCTGGGTCAAATAGCCTTCTTCCACTCTATAGGGATTCTATGATTCTAGATAACTGGCAGGAAATGAGGATTGTAGGTGCCCATTTTCTATGAACTAGAAGTTACCTTAGAGCTCTGCAATGGCACTGCAGCATGCACACACAGTTATTGGTGAGGACATTAGCACCAATATCGTGAGCATCCATTAGAAGAATGAAGAACAAATCTTGACATCAGTTAGTGTGCAATGTTGAATTAATGACAAAAATGGCAATTTTTTGGCTAATATCCTCTTTTAATTATGCATTTTAAAAAATGTATTGTTGTTACAAATACCTAAGTTTTGTTTTGCGAGCAGTATAGGCAGATCATAGTATACAAGGACGTACCAATCATAGGGTATTTAGACACACTGAGGCATATAAGGTTATAGCTGCACAGGAGGTGCACAAAAGCAAGATCAACATTAGGTTTGAAATTAGAAAAGTTCATTCAGGGGTCTAATAACAGCTTAATCACTGAAGAAATGTTTAGCAGCAGTAATAAGCCAGACTAGTGTGTAAATTAAGGGGGACTCAATTACTTACAGCTTAGTTGATTTTGATAAGGCAGTTGTTTCACCTTACAAATTGATTATGATAGTTTATTCAAGTTCCATAACTCAGTGGCAATTGATCTAATTGGTGCTGAAAGAGTAGAGAGGTTATTGCTGGGTGAAGTATTTGTATGAGCCAGTTAGTCTCAGACATGGCCCACATCAAGCAGAAGCCTACTAGGCCAGCAAAGTCTTAGAGTAACCAGTTTGTGTAGAAACTTTGAAATGATCAAAATGTTTCCGCAAGCTGAATCACTGGCTGGAGGTTTTCAATACTTAGCTCAGCAGCTCTCAAGATACATATTGCGTACTGCCAACCTCATCACCATGAGGAGACTGTGTGTTATTGAAGCTAAGCAAAGCTATTTGAATATATGTTTATCCACATGTACACAGCATGATGTAATATAATTCCCCATGGGCTGTCCCCATGATGCCTAGCCAGGAACACTGTAATTGTTCCTGAAGAAGGGCTCATGCTCAAAACGTCGATTCTCCTGCTCCTTGGATGCTGCCTGACCTGCTGCGCTTTTCCAGCAACACATTTTCAACACTGTAACAGCAAACAATGAAGAAAGCATTTATCCATTCTTGACACCCTTATTTAACAAATGTCTATAGGACAAAAACTTGCAGACTTGAAATGTTCCTGTCTATAGCCTCGGGTGACTGTCTTTGTGGAGTTTGCACATTCTCCCCGTGTCTGCATGGGTTTCCTTAGGGCGCTCCAGTTTCCTCCCACAATCCAAAGATGTGCAGGTCAGGTGAATTGGCCATGCTAATCTGCCCATTGTGTTAAGTGCATTAGTCAAAGGGAAATAGGTCTGGGTGGGTTACTCTTCAGAGGGTCAGTGTGGACTTGTTGGGCTGAAGGGCCTGTTTCCACACTGTAGGGAATCTAATCTAATCTAATCTTTTGGAAAAAAAGAAATATAAATTTTTTACTGACTTATATGTGAAAAATACTTCTCAACTTTTAATTGCCTTGCTCTGATTTTAACATTATGGATTACTCCAGTAGAAGAAATCATGAACACAATCATATCCATCAGGTAGAGCACCCAATATCAATTAATAAAGTGGATCGCTGGTGAATATTGGAGGTTGACACAGGGCTTTCCCCTCAATTTTATAGGTGGCACAATTTAAATAGATTACTCTTATGTTAAACCTTCTCAAAACTATCAGGAATCTGACAAACTTCCATCAAAACTTCCAGCAACAATAGTGTTTTCAAAGCTCCATATTCAGTATTCTAATCTGTAGAGGTCATTAATTAAACTGCCTATGCATTTTCATGACACCTGAACTCTTCTGTTAAATCTTCCTTATTCAACGATGTTATTTGTTCTTATGTTGAAGTAATTATAAAAATCATTCTCCTAGCATTCTTTAAAATTGTCAGTATTCTCTTTGATGTATTATCTGTTAAGAACATCATCTATAATTAGACCTGCTGACTAGAATGTTGTATTAATTTATTCAGCTTCAGTTTGAGAGTTAGACTTTATAGCAATGTTGCATCTTAAGAACTGTCAGTTTAATAAAACCAGTACTTGTACTCTATATATTTTTCCTCTGACCTGAAACTGCCTCAACTTATTATAATTTATGTAAAAGATTTGATAGAAAGGTAGCTAATTCTGCTGATGACACAAAGACAGGTAGAAAAGTAAGTAGTGAAGTGGCCAAAGGGTTCTGACAAATGGAATATAGGTGGAACATGTTAAATTGACAATTTTGGAAACAAAATAAGAAAGAAGCATATCATTATCTAAATGATTGAGAGATTGCATAGATCTGAAATGCAAAGGGATCTGGGTGTCAACATGCATGAATCACAAAAGGTTAGTATGCATGTCAAATGATTAAGAAAATGAAAATAATGTTATTGTTTGTTGCCAAGGGAATTTAATTAAAGAGTGAGAAGGTTATGCTTCAGTTATTCAGAAATAGTAAGACTACATCTATGGTATCCTTCTCAGTATTGGTCTCATCATGTAAGGAAGGATGCAAATACTTTGAGAACAGTTTAGTGAAGCTTAATAGGTTACTTTCAGGAAAAGGCAAGTTGTTTTCAGAGGACAGGTTGGATAGGTTAGGCTTGCATCCAATCAAATTTAGCGGAATAAGAGATAACTTGATTGAAACATATAAGATCTTGAGGGAGCTAGACAGTGTAAATGTGGAAAGGGTGTTTCTTTGTTTGGGAGAATCTAGAACTAGCACTCACTATTTAAAAATAAGGGATCACTCCTTTAAGATAGAAATGAGAAGAATTTATTTCTCAGAGTCATGAGTCTTTGGAACTCACTTTTTAAAAAATCATTGGCAACAAAGTCTGAATACTTTTTAAAGTGAAAGGGAAGGAAGGAGGTGAATGGCTGTCAGGGTTATGTGGGTATATAGATTTGAAATTATAATTAGATTAATCTTATTAAATGATGCAGCAGGCTTCAGGGATCAAATAGGGATCTACTCTGGCTACCTTGTCTATTGTAGTTCTGTTTTAAAGTGTTATTTTATGTTTTTTACACACCAATGGTTAAATATTGATCTCTTCACATTTTTGACAGCTTTATACCTATAAATTCTGGCTCATCCCTGTTTAGTAATTGAAGGCCGATGCCTGAAATATCTGTTGAGTAACAATGATCTAATGATGTGCGAGAACATAAAATACAGTCAGTAGTTTGTTTTCATGCTTGCTGTTATGGACCTGCTCTCCTATAATTTATAGCAAGAAAAGTTTCTTCATGGCAACTTTATATTAATTACTTCTAAGATATTGGCTCCCAAAAGAGATTAATTATGCTTTACCTCAAGCAGCATTAATAATGTTCTAAAGAGCTATTAATTCTACCTATTTACAGCCAAAGTGTTAGAAAGATCATTTATGCCTTTAAGAATTCAAAGCTTTGTTTTAGGCTTCAAATCAATATGTTTTCAATCATAAAGATCAACAATAATGCATAATAGTAAAATTCAAGATAATGAAAACCAAAAGAATGTGGATGCTGGAAATCAGAAACAAAAACAGAAATGGCTGGAAAAATTCAACAGGTCTGGCAGCATCTGTGGAGAGAAATCAGAGTTAATCTTTCAAGCTCAGTGACCCTTCTTCAAAACTGATGGTAGCTTGGAAAAAGTTGTTTTAATATAGAAGAAAGGGTGGAGAGAGGGGGTAAGAAGTAAACAATAAGTGGAGATAGAATCCAAAGAGAGGAAAGAACAATTGGACAGATAAAGGAGTGGTTAATGGTCAGCTGAGGAGAATGAATGGCTGTTAATGGGGACAATTAATAGCGAGCATAATAGCTGACCTTGTGATAACAAGGTATTGTGTATGGGAGTAGGAAAATCCTGTGGAAGGTGATCAAGCCCTAAAATTGTTGAATTCAATATTGAGTCTAGAAGGCTGTACAGTCCCCAAAAGGAAAATCAGGTGCTCTTCATTCAGCTTTGTTGGAGCACTACAGCAAGCCTGAGACAGAAATGTTGGCCAGGGAATAGGACGGTGTATTGATGTAGCAGGCAACGGGAAGCTCTGGGTTTTCTTTGTGGACAGAACGTAGGTGCTCTATGAAGCAATCACTCACTCTACGCTATGTTTCCCCAGTGTAGAAGAGACCACACTGTGATCACTGAATGCAGTAAACTAGATTGAATGAAGTGCAGGTAAAGCACTTTGGGCCCTTGGATACTGAGGGAGTGGCAATGGACAAGTGTTTAGATTACTGGATTACTTACAGTGTGGAAACAGGCCCTTCGGCCCAACAAGTCCACACTGACCCGCCGAAGCGCAACCCACCCATACCCCTACATTTACCCCTTATCTAACACTACGGGCAATTTAGCATGGCCAATTCACCTGACCTGCACATTTTTGGACTGTGGGAGGAAACCGGAGCACCCGGAGGAAACCCACGCAGACACGGGGAGAATGTGCAAACTCCACACAGACAGTCGCCTGAGGCGGGAATTGAACCCAGGCGGGAATTGAACCCAGGTGCTAACCACTGTGCCACCGTGCCGCAGTTGCAATTGGGCTGTGGGGACGGTATTGGAAGTGAGGGAGAAGTGGACCAGGGTGTCCCGAACGGAATGGTCATAGAGTCATAGAGATGTACAGCATGGAAACAGACCCTTTGGTCCAACCCGTCCATGCCGACCAGATATCCCAACCCAATCTAGTCCCACCTGCCAGCACCTGGCCCATATCCCTCCAAACCCTTCCTATTCATATACCCATCCAAATGCCTTTTAAATGTTGCAATTGTACCAGGCTCCACCACTTCCTCCGGCAGCTCATTCCATACACGTACCACCCTCTGTGTGAAAACGTTGCCCCTTAGGTCCCTTTTATATCGTTCCCCTCTCACCCTAAACCAATGGCCTCTGGTTCTGGTCTCCCCCACCCCAGGGAAAAGACTTTGCCTATTTACCCTATCCATGCTCCTCAAAATTTTGTAAACCTCTATAAGGTCACCCCTCAGCCTCTGACACTCCAGGGAAAACAACCCCAGCCTGTTCAGCCTCTCCCTATAGTTCAAATCCTTCAAACCTGGCATGTAAATCTTTTCTGAACACTTTCCAGTTTCACAACATTTTTCCGATAGGAAGGAGACCAGAATTGCACGCAATATTCCAACAGTGGCCTAACCAATTTCCTGTACAGCCGCAATATGACTTCCCAACTCCTGTACTCAATACTCTGACCAATAAAAGAAAGCATACTAAACGCCTTCTTCACTATCCTATCTACCTGCGACTCCACTTTCAAGGAACTATGAACCTGCACTCCAAGGTCTCTTTGTTCAGCAACACTCTCTGGGACCTTACCATTAAGTATATAAGTCCTGCTAAGATTTGCTTTCCAAAATGCAGCACCTCGCATTTATCTGAATTAAACTCCATCTGCCAAATCTCGGCCCATTGACCCATCTGATCAAGATCCTGTTGTAATCTGAGGTAACCTTCTTCGCTGTTCACTACAACTCCAATTTTGGTGTCATCTGCAAACTTACTAACTGTACCTGTTATCCTCGCATCCTTAATCATTGATGTAAATGACAAAAAGTAGAGGACCCAGCACCGATCCTTGTGGCACTCCACTGGTCACAGGCCTCCAGTCTGAAAAACAATCCTCAATCACCACCCTCTGTCTTCTACCTTTGAGCCAGTTCTTTATCCAAATAGCTAGTTCTCCCTTTATTCCGTGAGATCCGACCTTACTAACTAGTCTCCCATGGGAAACCTTGTCTTACTCAAGTCCATAAAGGAGAAAGTGAGGACTGCAGATGCTGGAGATCAGAGCTGAAAAATGTGTTGCTGGAAAAGTGCAGCAGGTCAGGCAGCATCCAAGGAGCAGGAGAATTGATGTTTTGGGCATAAGCCCTTCTTCAGGAATGAGGAAGGTGTGCCAAGCAGGCTAAGATAAAAGGTAGGGAGGAAGGACTTGGGGGAGGGGCATTGGGAATGCCATAGGCAGAAGGAGGTTAAGGTGAGGGTGATAGGCCAGAGAGGGGGTGTGGGCGGAGAGGTCAGGAAGAAGATTGCAGGTCAAGAAGGTGGTGCTGAGTCCGAAGGTTGGGACTGAGATAAGGTGGGGGGGAGAGGAAATGAGGAAGCTGGAGAAATCTGCATTCATCCCTTGTGGTTGGAGGGTTCCTCGGCGGAAGATGAGGCGCTCTTCCTCCAGGCGTCATGTTGCCATGGTCTGGCGATGGAGGAGGCCAAGGACCTGCATGTCCTTGGTGGAGTGGGAAGGGAAGTTAAAGTGTTCAGCCACAGGGCGGTTGGGTTGGTTGGTGCGGGTGTCCAAGAGGTGTTCTCTGAAATGTTCCGCAAGTAGGCGGCCTGTCTCCCCAATGTACAGGAGGCCACATCGGGTGCAGTGGATGCAGTAAATGATGTGTGTGGAGGTGCAGGTGAATTTGTGACGGATATGGAAGGATCTCTTGGGGCCTTGGAGGGAGGTGAGGGGGGAGGCGCGAGTTTTGCATTTCTTGCGGTTGTAGGGGAAAGTGCTGGGAGTGGAGGTTGGGTTGGTGGGGGATGTGGACCTGACGAGGGAGTCACGGAGGGAGTGGTCTTTCCGGAACGCTGATAGGGGAGGGGAGGGAAATATATCCTTGGTGGTGGGGTCTGTTTGGAGATATATATATATATATATATATATATATTCAGGCCTTTTTTCCTGGAAGTAACAGAGACCCCTGAGACCATCCTAATGGGGGATAGATATATAAAGGGATTATAGGTCCATGGTAAAGAAGAGGTGGCTGGAGTCCACAAACTGGGAATTTGGAAACTGACGTAAAGTGTCAGAGGAATCGCAGATGTAAGTGGGACAAGGAAGAAAAACTGAGTTGAGTTAGGAAGAGATGAGTTTGTGGAGCAGGAGGAGACAGAAACAATGGATCTTTCCGGCAGTCCTGTTTGTGGAATTTGGGAAGGAGGTAGAAGTGAGCTGTCTGGGATTAGATTCATAGAATCCCTACTGTGTGAAAGCAGACCATTCAGCCCATCAAATCTGCACTGACCTTCTAAGAGCATCCCACCCAGACCCACCAATCCACAACCCTGTATTTCCCATGGCTAATCCACCTGGTATGCACATCCCTGGACTCTATGGGCAAATTAGCATAGCCAATCTACTTAACCCACACATCTTTGGACTGTGGAAGGAAACCAAAGTGCCCAGAGGAAACCCACGCAGACACAGGGAAAATGTACAAATTCTACAGTCACCCAAGGCTGGAGATGAACCCCGGTCTTTGGAGCTGTAGGGCAAAGTGCTAACATTGAGCCACCATGCTACCCCAGAGGGAGAAAGAATGAAAACGAGATGACTGTGACAGGATGGAGCACAGGAGAGCTTAACTAGCAAAAGATTTCATACCACAAAAATCAAAGAGAATAGTAATAGATAAAAAAGCAAAAATTGAGGTGGGAATGGCTGCAGCGTGGCCATCTAAATGCAATGTGAAAGAACAAAGGAAGATAAATATCAGAAATCACACAACACCAGCTTATAGTCCATCAGGTTTATTTGAAATGACAAACTTTTGGAACATTGCTCATTTGTCAGTGCTCCGAAAGCTTGCAATTTTGAATAAACCTGTTGGACTATAATCTGGTGTCATGTGACCTCTGACTTTGTCCACCCCAGTCCAACACCTCCACATCAAATAAAGGAAAATATGAGACAAACACAAACCAGCAAGAAAAGTAAATAAAATGGAGGTACAGGTTATGATCTAAAGTTATTGAACTCATTTATGAGACCACAGAATATAGATTGCTGAGTCAAAATATCTAAAAAATCCTACATGAGTCCAATGGTGTGCAGATTAGGTGGATTGACCATGGTAAATTGACCCATTGTGTCCAGGGATGTGCAGGCTAGGTAGATTAGGTATGGTAATTGCAGGATTATGGGGATAGGTTGGGGATCTGGGTGGGATGCTCTTCAGAGGATCGGTGCAGATTCAATGGGCCAAATGGCTTCTTCCTGCACTGTAGGGATTCTAGGATTCTATGGAAAAATAAGATGCTGTTCCTTATTCTTGTGTTGAGCTTCATTGGAAATGTGTAGGCCAAGGATGGAAATGTTAGAGTGAGAATTAGATGGAATATTGAAATGGCAAGCAGCCAGGAGCTCAAAGAACATGCTTGCAGCTGAATGGAGGTGTTCCACAAAGCAATCACCCAAATTGCGTTTGGTTTCTTCAATATGGAGAGACTATATTATTAGTGGTGTATGCAGTGTACTAAAATGCAAAAAAGTACAAGAAAACCACTGTTTTTTGAAAGGAGTATTTGAGGCCTTGGTTAATGTTTTGTATCTGCTGCAATTTCATGGAAATGTGCTATAGGAAGGTGGTGTTGAAGGTGACTGGGTGGACCAAGGTATCACAGCAGGAATGCCTTATTGGAAGACTGAAAGTGGAAGGCAGGGAAAAGTGGATAGTGTGTTGGCATTACTCTGGAAGCGGCAGAAATGGTAAAGGTCAATCTGTTGAAGATGGAGGCTGATGAGGAAACACTTAATTGTTGACGATAAAGACCTTCATACTGTGCTTCATGTCTCTAAGAACATGCCTCTTTTATAGTCAAATGTCTTGAATGGCTGTCATGAAGAAAAATACATTAATTATTTCTTGCATAACATTCCACAGATTAATTGGTGGTGTTTAAGAAAAGAACCATTTGATTCACTAATGCCCTTTAGGGAAGAAAATCTGCCTGTCTTTATCTGGCCTGACCTGCATGAAATTCCAGACCCACAGCAATTTGGTTGATTCCTAACTGCCCTCTGAAAGGCCCAGCAAGCCCATTCAGTTAGGTAAAAACAAGGGCTGCAGATGCTGGAAACCAGAGTCAAGATTCGAATGGTGCTGGAAAAGCACAGCAGTTCAGGCAGCATCCGAGGAGCTGGAAAATCGACATTACCAGCAAAAGCCCTTCATCAGGAATCGAGGCAGGGTGCCTGCAGAGTAGAGAGATAAATAAGAGGGGAGGGGGTGGTGGGTTGGTGTGGTGGGGAGAAAGTAGCATAGAATACAATAGGTGAATGGGGTGGGGATGAATGTGATAGGTCAGAGAGGAGGGTGGAATGGATAGGTGGAAAGGAAGATAGGCAGGTAGGACAGGTCATGAGGGCGGTGCTGAGCTGGAAGGTTGGAGCTGGGGTGAGGTGGGGGAGGGGGAAATGAGGAAACTGGTGAAATCCACATTGATGCCCTGGGGTTGAAGTGTTCCGAGGTGGAAGATGAGGCATTCTTCCTCCAGGCATTGGGTGGTGAGGGAGCAGCAGTGGAAGAGACCCAGGACCTGCATATCCTCGGCAGAATGGGAGGGGGAGTTGAAATGTTGAGCCACAGGGCGGTGTGGTTGATTGGTGTCCCGGAGATGTTCCCTAAAGCGCTCTGCCTAGGAGGTGTCCAATCTCCCCAATGTAGAGGAGACCGCATCGGGAACAACAGATACAATAAATGATATTGGTGGATGTGCAGGTAAAACTTTAATGGATGTGTAAGGCTCCTTTGGGACCTTGGATGGAGGTGATGGGGGAGGTGTGGGCGCAGGTTTTGCAATTTCTGCAGTGGCAGGGGAAGGTGCCAGGATGGGAATGTGGGTTGTTGGGGGGCATGGACCTGACCAGGTAGTCACGGAGGGAACGGTCTTTGCGGAAAGCGGAAATGGGTGGGAAGGGAAATATATCCCTGGTGGTGGGGTCCGTTTGGAGGTGGCCGAAATGTCGTCGAATGATGCGGTTTATGCGAAGGTTGGTAGGGTGGAAGGTGAGCACCAGGGGGGTTCTGTCCTTGTTACGGTTGGAGGGCTTGAGTTTGAGGGCGGAGGGGTGGGATGCGTTGGAGGGCATCTTCAACCACGTGGGAAGGGAAACTGCGGTCTCTAAAGAAGGAGGCCATCTGGTGTGTTCTATGGTGGAACTGGTCCTCCTGGGACCAGATACGGCAGAGGTGGAGGAATTGGGAATACGGGATGGCATTTTTGCAGGAGGTAGGGTGGGAAGAGGTGTAATCCAGGTAGCTCTGGAAGTCGGTAGGTTTTTAAAAAAATGTCAGTGTCAATTCGGTCGTCATTTATGGAGATGGAGAGGTCCAGGAAGGGGAGGGAAGTGTTCAGTTCACAGGCAATTAGGGACAGGCAATAAATGCTGGGCTTCATTAGCAATGCCCAGATCCCACGTGTGCATACAAAAAAAAAGTCACTTCACTTAGAAGGTTTTGCTGCTTCTGTATTGGGAGTTATGATCACTCGGTCCACAGTACAAGACAGTACTATCCCAAAAGGTAGAAATAACAAAAGTCAGTCATAACTGTCACAAGTACACCATCTATCAGTCAAGTTGAATACTGGTACAATTTACTCAGAAAGTAGTAGGGGCTAGGGACATGGAATGCACTGCCTGCAACAATACGAGACTTGTCAACTTTAAGGGCATTTAAATGGTCATTGGATAAACATATGGATGAAAATGGAATAGTGTAGGATAGATAGGCTTCAGAATAGTTCCACAGGTTGGTGCAACATCAGGGGCTGAAGGGTCTGTACTGCGCTGTAATGTTCTATGTTCAATAGAGAAATTATAGAGAAATTAATATGTAGGAGAGTTTCATTGTTCCACCTGAAGGAGATAGCACAGGAGTTACTTAATTCACGGTGTCTAACATGAAAAAGAGGACAAGGGTTAGCTTGAAGAGTATGAGGAGTAAACAGTAAAAGAGAATTGGGTGGTGATGGCATCTGTAGCTTCTCATGTCATGGGCCGAGGCAGAAGTCAGAAAGGAGAAAAGACTTAAGTATGAAGTGACATGAGCCAACATTGCCAACATTGATGCCAATCACTATGGCATTGACTTCAGTCCTGTTCACGATGGCAAACGATTGTTTATCAAGGGTGTGAAGTCTGATACTAGGGCACCTATGATTTGCAGAAGGTGGCCTGCTCAAAGTTCTTAATGTAACATTGGGCATCTGCTCAATGCAGTACCTCACACTTCAGTTTTCTCTCTACACAACCTCTTCAATACTTCCAAAAACTCAAGCAAAGCTATCAGAAAGTATTCAGTACTCAACACAAACATCAGTCACAATTCCCTTAACAACTGCTTGTGAGGAGAAATGTGGGTCTGTTGTGCTGCTGAGCATTTATTGATCTTTGCTATTTTAAGAGATGACAATAACTAGACTGGTGAGATAAAGGCTGGCCAATCTGATACTAAATCCACATTAGGGGCTAACTAGTGTCACAATTTGCCTAAAACAGATATTCCAAGGGGATGTTCAGCATGAACCATGACAAAAGTTGGCAAGAGAAATTTGCGACTAAGCCATCACAATTAATGGCAAAACTACTGAAATTAAAGGGCCAATTTTCAATGCTGTTATCAGTCATTTACAAGCAAGTTTTCTTATTGGTTCTTTTGGGGAGATTTTGATAAGTTCCTATAATTTTATTTTAATTCAGGAATTGGTGAAAACTCTTATTCATTTCCATTAATATTGTGAATCATTAAGACGTTATTTCACAAAAGCATTGATGCAACAAAGCACGATTTATCTCTACACATTTAGAATTATGTATGAAATTAAATTAATCTGTGTCAGAAAATTATACTGCTGACTATTTTGCTGAAAGTGATAACTAAAATTATTAATCGATGGGATCCAAAATCCTTGATTTTTCCAAATGGAAAAACACAATGGCCATAAGGTGCTTCCCTGAGACCACCCATTGTTAGCAAGCAGTGATTCAAATAGAAACTTTTCTGCAGAAATAGTCTAAAATGTATTGGAAAAGCAAGTATTGATTTTTGTTTTAATTGAAGAATCCATTTTAAGTGGGAATGGATAATTTGTATTTGCAGATAGAAAATTGAAGACAAGGCTTACTGCTGTCTAGGGACTGAGGAATTACACCAAGGTTAGAAATAATGAATGGCTTTTCTACAAAGCTGTCCCTATCGGTGGAAAGGATGATTTGCTCCATGAATATCTCCATTCTCAGTGAGCTGGAAATCAATAAGCAAGATACTAACCTTTGCATTTTGCAATTGAACAGCTTGACAGCCAAAAGGGCTAGGTAGGATATTGCTACCTAACTATTAAAATTAGATTATTCATTAACATCAATTTTGCATCACTGCCCAAGACAAATTTCATCCCATTGATTCTATTGCAGTTCCATGGAAAGACATAAAGTCATAGTCATAGATCTTTTGTTTCCACACACAAGTGGCCATTCTTCATCTGAGTCCATGCAGTTTCTAGCTTGATCTTGATCTTGTCTCATCTGTTATCATTAGTCACACAAATATCCAGCAACAGTCAGTGAGTAGCAATCAGGAGCAGAAAAGCAAAGCAATTTTCTTTTTCTTAGCCAGGGAGGTGTAGCCCTTTTGACAAGAGTAACAAAATTCTAAGAGTCAGTTTTCACTGGTTTTAATAGTTGCACCAATATTAGTTTTAGATGCTAGACAGTAGATAATAGCAACAAGTCGGCAGCAGAGGTAATACATTTCCATTAATTTGGATAACTGTTCATACAAATATTAATATAATATTTTAATAAGATAAGTGAGATAAGTGGGGAGGCAATGGCCTGGTGGTATTATCGCAAGACTATTAGTCAAGAAACTCAAAGAACAGTCTGGCCATCCAGGTTTGAATCCAGCCATGGAAGATGGTGGAATTTGAATTCAACAAGAAACGTCTGGAATTAAGAATCAAGAAACATTGTCAATTGTTGGAAAAACCCATCTTGCTCACTAATGTCCTTCAGGGAAGAAAATCTACCATCCTCACCTGGTCTGGCCAACATGTGATTCCAGTCCCACAGTAATGTGGTTGATTTTCGGTTGAAATGGCCGAGTACGCCATTCAGTTGTATCAACCACTGCAATGTCTCAACAAAGAAATGAAACTGGACGGACCACCAGGTAGCGATTTAGTCAGTAGAAAAGGTAACAGCAGAAATAGCCCTGTCAAAGTAGTCATCCATACTAACATCTGGAATGACTGTCAAAATTGTGAGAGCTGTCTCACAGGCGCCCGAGATGGTCCATGTGAACTTAAGGTCAGAATGGAAAGTGTTTGTGAAGTTGATGAACTGTTTAACCACCTTGTGGGAGTACAAAGTGGTGCTGATACATTCATCAATGTAGTGGAAGAAAAGGTGGGAGATAGTGCCAGTGTAACTGCGGAAGTTGGACTACCCCATAACATATCTAGGGTCCATGCAGGCGCCCATGGCTATCCTTTTGCTTTGAAGGAAGTGGGAAGATTTGAAGGAGCAGGAGGCTTACAGAGGGCAGAATTTATTAAGTGCATCAAAGAGGGTTTCTTGAAATAGTATGTGGATAATCTAACTTGAGGAGGGGCCATACTAGACATTGTACTAGCTAATGAGCTTGGCCAGGTGACCAAACTTTCAATGGGAGAGCATTAGTAAACAGTGATCATAACTCCTCAAGTTTTAAAATAGCTATGAATAAGGATAAGTCAGGACATCAGGAAGGCACTAAACTGAGGGAGGGCAATTACACCAGTATTAGGCAGGAACCAGGGAGCGTTAATTGGGAGGAGCTGTTATGTGTGAACTGTTTAAAGACCTGCTGAGGGGAGAGGATTCAAGATTTGAACAATCTGCTGGGCTCTGTGCCATACCCCAGGCAAGGTTGGCTCCTACCCCTACACACCCTCTCACCATTAGTCACGCCTGAGGAAATTTGTAGTACAAAGTAGGTAGAGCACCTAGGCCCCCTGTAAATTAGGATTTCGAGGATCTGGACCTGAAATGAAGACATCTAAAGGAAAGGGAGCTAGAGGTGTGCAGCAGGCAGGGCACTACCCAACTATGTCGAGCGCACCTGCAGCCGCTGCCTCGACTCCCGTAGCAGTGCCTTGAAGTTCAGTGGAGCAGCAATATCTACTCATGGGGTTTGCAAACCTCCGTGACAAAATCGAAGGAGTGCTGGAGCCAATTACTGCCATGTAGACAAAGCATGAGCAGGAGATCCAGGCTCTGGGTCAGTGCGTAGAAGCGGTGGAACAAAGGACTGCAGCCTCGGAGGCCGCGATGGAGAACTCTGAAGGGCAGTCTGAACTTTGGAAGGCCCTGCAAGAACAAGTAGGTGACCTTGAAAACCGAGGTTGGAGAAAAACCTACATGTTGCGGGTCTTCCGGTGCGTGAGGAGGGCAAAGCCTTGTTGAATTTCTCAGGAGGTGGCTTCCGGAGTTGCTGGGCTAGAGATTGAGTTGGGCTGGGTGAGTGTGAAGCAGGCCCATTGGATCGCGACGTGCAGGTCTGGGTCAGACCAGCGCCCCTGTCCGGTCCAAGTGCAACTCCAGCACTACAAAGAAAAGCAGTTAATAATGGAAACAGACAGAAGGCTGGGTGGAGATCCACAGGCTTTGGTTTATAAAGGTTCAAGGATAATGCTTTTCATGACTTTTCTGGGGCCATAATTAAGAAATGGAACACCTTTGACGATGTAAAGAAAATTTTAAGAGATCTTAACATTCAGTATTCTCTGAGGTACCCAGCAGTACTACGTTTCAAGGAAGAAAAGGGTAATGGCATAATAATTTTTTTAATCTTCTCTTTCTTTGTTCTTTTCCCTTTTGGGGTCTCGGGCTTTAAAGGCTTGGTATTGCTTTGGTGTAAAATCTGGTATGTTTTATATTATATCCGTTTGGTAGTTATCTGTTATTCTACTGTTCTGTATTTCTGGGTGAGGGGTGGTTACCTCTTTGGTGTAAAGGTGTGTGGAGTTGAGATGTAGAGGGGAAGGGGTGAGTATCCATTGTTAACTTGTAGGAGTGTAAATAACATGTTTTTTCCATTGCTTGCGTTTGGGGCACGGCCTTAACTGGAAGGTGCAAGGACGGCTGTAAGGTTGGGAGTGAATGCCTCCTATAGGCGAAGATGGTGATCTCTGGAGATTTGTGATTTTTTAGTTTATTTGTTCAAGTTAGGAGTAAAGGTTAGTTTCTTAGTTTTATTAGTTTTAGTAGTGTGTATAGGAATAGTCTTTAGATTTGATAAAGTTTGTATTTTTTTCACTCGCCGCACATTGAATGGGCTTCTTCCTCTCAGGGGACCGCAGGCTATAGTGTGTGGCCATGGCTACCGATCTGTTCAGGTGGTGCACCTTGAATATAAAGGGGAGCCATTCCCCCATTAAAAGGAAAATGGTGCTCTCAAATTTTAAGAAGGAAAGGGTTGACATCACGCTGTTGCAAAAGACACATTTGACTGATAGGAAGAGCTTCAGAAGTTACAGTGGGGGGTACTACAAGGTATTCTTCTCCTCCTTTAACTCCAAAAGCAGAGGGGTGGCCATACTGTTATGAAGGAACCTCCCATTTCAGGTGATAGATCAAACAAGGATGAGCATAGACGGTTCGTCATTCTCAAGGCTCAGGTATATGGAGAAGAGTATGGCATCCTAAACATTTACTGTCCCCCGGTGCATCCTCTTAAATTTTTAGTTGACGCATTCTCTAAATTAACAGCTTTTAGGGTGTGCTGTACAGTTATAGGAGGAGACTTCAATCGTCTCATGGACCTTGGGATAGACAGGATGCCAAGCAGTCAGCCGGTTACACCTCTGCAGTCTAGGAAGTTAGTGGACTTGTGTGAGGAGTTGGGGCTAGTGGATGAGTCTCCACCCTAATGGGAGGGATTTTACCTTTTACTCCAACCTGTACGAGTGCCACACAAGAATTGATAAGTCCTCTGTTGCATTGGTATGTTTGGACTTGACGTTGGCCTGCAAGGTTAGGAATGTAACTCTTTCAGACTATGTGTCAGTGTATTTAGATGTTAAGACCAAGGGTAGTGGAATTGGTATGCGGCACTGGTGCATGGATCCGTTTCTGTTGAAGGATGGCAGCTTTGTACAGTACATTACGAAGGAGTTGAGACCTTTTTGGGACATAAACTGAGGTATGGCCTGTAATCCATCAGTACTCTGGGAAACCACCAAAGCATTCTTAAGGAGTCTGCTTATTTCATACTCGACAAAGAGAAGGAGGCAGAGAGGGGAGCAGCAGTGGATGCTTGAGGCCTGGCTGAAGGCAGTCGAATCGGCATATTATACCAGATCATCTGTGGTCAACTTACAATGGGTCACGGCTCTCTGGGCTGCTCTGGACTCAGCGCTCACACAAGCGGCGAAGAGAGGTGTCTCCTTTACAAAGCAAAGGCTGTTTGAATATAGGGATAAGTCAGGTAGATACCTGGCTTACCTGGCGAGGAGGAAAAGTGCTCCACAGTCCATTATGTCTATTAGGGAGAGAACTGGTAACGTCAATTGTGAACTGAAAAAGATCAATGCCAGATTTTGGGAATTCTATTCAGAGTTATACTAGTTGGTGGGCTGTGGGGATGGAGTAGCGAGAATGGAATCCTTTTTTGAAAACCTGGACCTCCCCAGTATATACGCAGATCAGGCCTCCCTTTTTAATGCACTTCTGACGGTGCAGAAGGTGCAAGAGGCAGTACGGCAGCTCCAAGGTGGCAAGCACCTGGTCCAGACAGGTTCCCAAGTGAATTTTACAAGGAGTTTATACACGTGTTAGCTGAACCACTTCCGGAACTGTATAGTCATTCGTATAGCCAGGACTGCCTTCCACCTTCTCTTAGGGAGGCTAATATCGCTCTTATTTTAAAGAAAGGGAAAGACCCCGAGGACTGCACGTCATATAGACCCATCTCATTGTTGAATGTGAATTTTAAAACCCTATCAAAAGTGTTGGCTCTGAGGTTGGAGAAGGTGATGCCCATTATTATAAAAGAGTACCAGATAGATTTTATCAAGAGCAGCAGCTCCTCCAACAATATCAGGTGGGTACTGAACATAATGCAAATATGTCAGCAGAGGCTGATTCCAGGTTTGGTGGTCGCCCTGGATGTAGAAAAGACTTTTGATCGGGTGGAATGGTCATATCTCTTTGCCGTTCTAGATCGTTTTGGTCAGGGAGGGCCCTTCACCAGGTGGGTGGATACAGGATAGTCATGTCCATGAGGGGATTAGTGGAAGTACCAAAGCCGGAGGATGGAATGGAGTTTCCTTTTAGATGGTCATGGAAAGGTTTTCTGTACTTGGGAATTTTTATTACCCCTACCTTGCGGCAGATGTACAGAGCTAACTTTGTACAGTTGTTTGAGAGAATAAAGCAGGACTTGCAGCGGTGGGAAGGACTATCCATATCATGGTTAGGCCGTATATTATAACCCATGAGGATGCTCCTGTTGTTATTATCCAAACAGGTGGCTTGGATCATTTATTTGGTGTCGTAGGCGCCCTAATAAAATTTACCAAGCTGCAATTTCCACAGGATATGGCGGGGCGGGATGAAGGGGCAGGGTGGACCTCCCAGATCTGAAGAGATACCAAATAGGAGCCCTGTTGTCATATATAGGCGAATGGGTGCATAATGACTTGAAGTCGATATGGTTTGCTGTTGAGACCTTGCAGGCAAGATGCCCCCTCATAAACTTATTGTTCATGGATAAGATCTGTAGTTGAGGACTGTGAGAGTCCAATTATTATAAATACGGTGAACATGGAGGATAATGTGGCAGGGTGAGGGCAATTTGCTGAAGACTTCACCATTCACCCCATTAATGGGAGCCCCGGGGTCGATGGACTCTGGCTTCAGAACATTGGAGGGTAAGGGAATCTCCTGTTGGGAGATTTATTCGAGGGAGAGGTCTTGATGTCTTTCAACCAATTAGGTCAGAAGCATGGATTTCCTAATAGGGACCTTTTCCAATAATTCCAGGTAAGGTATTATATACAGAAGAAGACCATGCTCTTGGCCCAGCCCTACAAGTCGGATGTAGAAAGAAGAGTGCTCCAATGTGGGGGTGCTCTCTCAGTTTGTACCATATATCATCTGCAGAGAGGGAATGCCTTGGGGGATATGGAGAAACTTCATGAGATTTGGAATCAGGAGTTCGGGGAAGAAATCTCATCGGAAACATGGGAGGATATATGGGTGAATGTAAAGAAAATTTCAATACGTAATAAGGTACAACCGATGCAATTGAAGATCCTCCATAGGGTCCATATGGTGCTAGAGAGGTTAGCAAAGTTTAAGAAAGGATCTTCCCTGAAATGTCCCAAATGCAAAATTAGCATAGGCACCCTTACGCATTCTTTTGGTCCTGCTACAAGATTAACGGATACATTGTGAGGAGATCCTGGGAATGTAAGTTAAGGAAGATCCCTCCTTTTGAGATTACTGCCCTCTCTGGTTGAGAATTTGCCCTCTCTGGTTGAGCACAGGAAGAGGTTATTGAATATTCTTACACGCTCTGCACGGAGGAACATCCTAATGAATTAGATATCTGAAAATCCTCCATATCTTGCAGGGTGGCGCAGACTTGTGATGGAGCATGTCCCTCAAGATTATCTGACAAGTATGGTCTGCCACAGAACAGAGCAACTTTATAAAACATGGCAGCCCTTTCTAAATTACCTAGATATGGACCTATCGGCGGTACTGATTAAGGCCTTTACATAGCCACAAGGGCTATATATGGTGGTCCGGGTCCCCAATGGGAGGGAGGTCTAGTAAACACGGGTATAATAACTTGTGCCCGTGGACAGGAGCTTCGGTGGAGGTGCAGTGAGTGGAGTAATGTAATGTAATATAATTTTAGTAAGTTGTAATTTATTTGTGTTATTTCATTTAATTTGAGTTTATTTTAATTTGGGTTAAGTAAATTTCAGGTTTTTTTGTAAAAGAGTGAAAATTTTTCAATAAATATATACATAAAAAAAGCACACCTGCTGAGGAGAGTTCAAGACCAGCATCTTCCAGTAAAGAGGAAGAACAAGAATGGCAAGATAAGGGACCCTTGGATAATGAGGGAGGTTGTGAATTTAGTCAAAAAATAAAGAGAAGCAAATGTAAGGTTTAGGAAGCTAAAATCAGACAGGACCTGTGAAGAATATAAAGAGAACCAGAAAGTATTCATGCAGGGAATTAAGAGAGCAAGAAGGGACCATGAAATGACCTTGGCAGATAGGGTTAAAGAGAATCCCAAAGCATTCTATATATACATTAAAAATGAAAGGATAACTAGAGAGAAAGTGGGACCACTCAAGAATGAAGGAGGAAATTTATGCTTGGATGCAGAGGATGTGGGCGAGATCCTAGAGAGTACTTGGTGTCAGTATTCACGCAAAGAAGGACATGGAGAATAGTGAGATTTGTGTGGAGCATACTCATATGTTAGATCAAGAAAAAAGGGGTGTTGGATCTCTTAAGAAGCATTAAGGTGGATAAGTTCCCACTGCCCGATTGTATCGACCCAAGGTTATTGAAAGAAGCAAGAGATGAGATTGCTGGAGCCTTGACCAAGATCTTTGTATCCTTGCTAGCCATTGAAGAGAACTGGTGAGTAGCTAATGTTGTTCCTCTGTTCAAGAAGGGAAATAGGG
Source organism: Chiloscyllium plagiosum (assembly GCF_037043375.1). NCBI lineage: Eukaryota > Metazoa > Chordata > Chondrichthyes > Orectolobiformes > Hemiscylliidae > Chiloscyllium > Chiloscyllium plagiosum. Next base: position 63,385,540 of record NW_028270141.1, read on the forward strand.
GTAATCCAGGAACCTATAGACTGGTGAGTCTCACATCAGTGGTTGGGAAGCTCTTGGAGAGAATTCTTATGAATAGGATTTACTCACATTTGGAAAAGCATGGCCTGAATAGAGATAGTCAGCGTGGCTTTGTGCAGGGCAAGTCATGTCTTACTAACTTGATTGAATTTTTCAAGAAGGTGACAATGGTGATTGATGAGGGCAGCGCAGTGAATGTTATCTACATTTTAGTAAGGCTTTTGACAAGATCCGTCTTTGTAGGCTCATCCAGATGCATGGGATCCATGGTGACTTGATCACAGGGTTTCAGGATTGGCTTTCCCATAGAAGAGAGAGGGTAGTGGTGGAAGGGTATTTTTCAGGCTGGTGATCCATGACTAGTTGTGTTTGGCAGGGATCTGTACTGACCTTTGCTGTTTGTGATATAATTAAATGACTTAGATGAAAATGTAGATGGGTGTGTAACTAAGTTTGCAAATGATACAAAGATCAGTAGAGTTGTGGACAATGTGGAAGGTTGTCAAAGGATATGGCTGGATATAGATCAGTTGCAGATGGGGTGGAGAAATGGCGGATGGAGTTTAATCCAGATCTGTGTAAGGTGCTGCACTTCCAGAGATCGAATGGTAAGGAAAAGTGTACAGTTAATGGCAGGACTCTGAACAGCATTGATGTACACAAGGATCTTGGGGTTTAAGTCCATAGCTGGCTGTAAGTGACTACTCAAGAAAATAAGATGGTAAAGAAGGTATATGGAATGCTTGCCTTTATTGGTCAGGGAATTGAGTACACCAGTCAGGATGTCATGTTGCAGCGTTATAAGACTTTAGTCAGGCCACACTTAGAATATTGCATTCAATTTTGAATGCCACATTATATGAAGGATGTGGAGGTGATGGAGAGGGTACAGAAGAGGTTTACCAGGATGCTGCCTGGAATAGAGGATATGTGCTATAAGGAGAGGCTAGAAAAACTCAGGTTATTTTCTCTTGAGCTGCAGATGCTGAGGGGAGACTTGATAGAAGTTTATATAATTATGAGATGCATAGATAGGGTTGACAGTCAGAATCTTTTCCCCAGAGTTGAAATGTCTGATACTACGGGGCGTACATTTAAGTTGAGAGGGGGAAAGTTCAAAGGAGATGTGAGGAGCACGTTATTTACACAGAGAGTGGTATGAGTCTGGAATTCACTGCCAGGGGTGGTGGCGGAGGCAGATATGATAAGGGCATTGAAGGGATTTTCAATGTCCGTGCACATGAATATGCACAGGCTGGAGGGAGATGGACCAAGGGCAGGCTGAAGGAATTATGTTCAGCATGACGTAGTGGGCCGAAGGGCCCATTCCTGTGCTGTACTGTTCGGTGTTCTATCTTTTTAACTCTATTGGAAAACTTAGTGGAATAATAGAAACAGTAACAAGGGGCGAGGCCACATTGGATTTGGCACTGGGTAATGAACCCGACCAGGTGTTAGATTTAGAGGTAGGTGAGCACTTTGTGATAGTGACCACAATGTTTACTTTAGTGATGGAAAGGGATAGGTTTATACCTGAGGGCAAGAGTTATAGCTGTGGGAAAGGCAATTATGATGCAATTTGGCAAGATTTAGGATGCATAGGATGGGGAAGGAAACTATAGGAGTTGGGCACAATTGAAATGTGGAGGTTATTCAAGGAACAGCTACTGCGTGTCCTTGATAAGTGTATACCAATCAGGCAGGGAGGTAGTGGTTGCATGAGAGAGCTGTGGTTTACTAAAGAAGTTGAATCTCTTGTCAAGAGGAAGGAAAAGGCTTATGTTAGGATGAGACGTAAAAGCTCAGTTGGGGTGCTTGAAAGTTACAAGCTAGGCAGGAAAGATCTAAAGAGAGAACTAAGAAGATCCAGGAGGGAACATGAAATGTCGTTGGCAGATAGGATCAAGGAAAACCCTAAAACTTTCGGTAGGTATATCAGGAATAAAAGAATTACAAGAGTAAGATTAGGGCCAGTAAAGGGAAGTTGTGCGTGAAATCCAAGGACATAGGAGAAGTGCGAAATGAATAATTTTTGTCGGTATTCACACTGGAAAATGCCAATGTTGTCGAGGAGAATACTGAGATACATGCTACTAGACTAGATTACTTACAGTGTGGAAACAGGCCCTTCGGCCCAACAAATCCACACCGACCCTCCAAAGAGCAACCCACCCAGACTCATTCCCCTACACCTAACACTATGGGCAATTCAGCTAACCTGCATGTCTTTGGACTGTGGGAGGAAACCCACGCAGACATGGGGAGAATGTGCAAACTCCACACAGACAGTTGCCTGAGGCAGGAATTGAACCTGGGTCACTGCTGCTGTGAGACAGCAGTGCTGATCACTGTGCTACCGTGCCAGCCTGGAATTGAGGTTCACAAGGAGGAGGTGTTAGCAATTCTGGAAAGTGTGAAAATAGCAAATTCCCCTAGTCTGGCTGGGATTTATCCTAGGATTCTCTGGGAAGCCAGGGAGAAGATTACAGAGCATTTGGCTTTGATCTTTATATTGTCATTGTCTACAGGAATAGTGCCAGAAGACTGGAGGATAGCAAATGTTGTTCCCTTCTTCAAGAAGGGGAGTAGAGACACACCCTGGTAATTATAGATCAGTGAGCTTTACTTTGGTTGTGGGTAAAGTGTTGGAAAAAGTTATAAGGGATAGGATTTATAATCACCTCGAAAGGAATAAGTTGATTAAGGATAGTGAACACAGTTTTGTGAAGGATAGGTTGTGCCTCACAAACATTATTGAATTCTTTGAGATGGTGACCAAACAGGTGGATGAGGGTAAAGTGATTTATGTGGTATATATGGATTTTAGTAAGGCGTTGATATGGTTCCACACTGTAGGCTATTGCGCAAAATATGGAGGCATGGGATTGAGGATGATTTAGTGGCTTGGATCAGAAATTGGCCAGCTGAAAGAAAACAGAGGGTGGTGGTTGATGGGAAATGTTCATCCTGGAGTTCAGTTACGATTGGTGTACCGCAAGGATCTGTTTTGGGGCCACTGCTGTTTGTCATTTTTCTAAACGATCTGGAAGAGTGCATAGAAGGATGGCTTAGTAAATTTGCAGATTACACTAAGGTCGGTGGAGTTGTGGACAAGGATGAAGGATGTTGCAGGTTACAGACAGATATAGGTAAGCTGCAAAGCTGATCTGAGAGGTGGCAAATGGAGTTTAATGTAGAAAAGTGTGAGGTGAATAACTTTGGAAGTAGCAACAGGAATAAAGAGTACTGGGCTAATGGTAAGAATCTTGGCAGTGTAGATGAGCAGAGAGATCTCGGTGTCCATGTACATAGATCTTGAAAGTTACCACCCAGGTTGATAGGGTGATTAAGAAGGTATACAGTGTGTTAGCTTTTATTGGTAGAGGGACTGAGTTTCGGAGGCACGAGGTCATGTTGCAGCTGTACAAACCTCTGGTGTGGACTCACTTGGAGTATTGCGTACAGTCTGGTCACCACATTATAGGAATTACGTGGAAGCTTTGGAAAGTGTTCAGAACCGATTTACTCGGATATTGCCTGGAATGAGGAAAGGCTGACAGAATTGAGGTTGTTTTCATTAGAGAGAAGGTTGAGAAGTGACTTAATTGAGACATATAAGATAATCAGAGGGTTAGATAAAGTGGACAGTGAGAGCCTTATTCCTCAGATGGTGATGAGGGGACATAGCTTTAAATTGAGGGGTCAAGATATAGGACAGATATCAGAGGTAGCTTCTTTATTTAGAGAGTATTAGGGGTGTGGAATGCCTTGCCTGCAACAGTAGTAGACTCGCCAACTTTAAGGGCATTTAAATGGTCTTTGGATAAACATATGGATTAAGTGGAATAGTGTAGGATAATGCGCTTCAGATTGGTTTCACACTGAGAACCAAAGGGCCTGTACTGCACTGTAATGTTCTATGTTCTATGTAACTATTACTAATTAACTGCCGCAATATAGTAACATCCCATAAACACACAATTCTCACATACACTTCTCCAATCCAGGAGGAGAAGGCATCAAGAGTAAATTCAGAAAGATTAGCAACCAAGAGACATTCACTGAAGCTTCCAACTACTTTGAAACTCACACAATAGCTTCTGCTTAAAACTAAATAAAAAAAACTGTAAAAAAGCTAGGAAGCCTGATCTGTGAGAGCTGGCCACACCCAGACTGCTTCCATTGGTCCAACTTAAAAAAAAAACAATGTAAGACCTCACAAGCTCTTTACTCAAGTGGTCTTCAGTAACTTGCTTAATACTTCTGCCTTTTAACCTCTTTTCCAAGAAACCAGGACAAAATAACCTCTTCAAAGCCACAGCATCGTGACACTCCCCAAAGCCTGTCCATTACCTAATAGGCACAAGTCAGGAGTGTGATGGGATATTCCCCATTTTCCTGGATGAGTGCAGTTCCAACATACTCCAGAAGCTTGACTCCATCCAGGATGAAGCAGCTAATTTGGCACCATACTCACAAGCATCCACTCCCTCCACCATTAATGCTCAGTAGCAGCAATGTGTACTATCTATGAGATCCAATGCAGAAATTCACCAAAGATCCTTGGATAGCACCTTACAAACCCATGACCACCTCCAGCTAGAAAGATCAAGACAGCAGATACATGGGAACACCAGCACCAGCAAGTTCATCTCCAAGCCATCCACCATCCTCATTTGTAAATATATCACCATTCCTTCATGTCACTGGGACAAAATCCTGGAATTTCCTCCCTAAGACAATGTGTGTCGACCTACGGCACATGGACTGCAGCAGTTCAGGATGTTAGCTCACCACCACCTTCTCAAGAGCAACTGTTGTGAAACTTGAAATGGTTCAGGAAATACTTACAAGGATGTTGCATGGTTGGAGCGTTTGAGTTGTAGGCAGAGGCTGAATACGCTCGGGTTGGTTTCCCAGGGGTGCGGAGGCCGAGGGATGACCTTATAGAGGTTTATAAAATCATGAAGGGCATGGATAAGGCAAATAGACAAGGTCTTTTATCTGGGTAGGGAGTCCAGAAGTAGAGGGCATAGGTTTAGGATGAGAGGGGAAAGATATAAAAGAGACCTAAGGGGCAACTGTTTCACAGAGAGGGTGGTACATGTATGGAATGAGCTGCCAGAGGAAGTGGTGGATGCTAGTACAATTGAAATATTTAAAAGGCATTTGGTTGGCATATGAATAGGAAGGGTCTGGAGGGATATGGGCCAGGTGCTAGTAGGTGGGACTAGATTGGGTTGGGATATCTGGTTAGCATGGACGGGTTGGACCGAAGGGTCTGTTTTCGTGCTGTACATCTCTATGACTTTATCCCTCTATAATAAGAAATAGCTCTATTAGTTAAAACTCTAAACATATTTCAAATTGTTATACACACAGACTAAAAAGTCTTTTTATGGATGGAGGGAAATGTATTAGTGAAACAGAGTCAATAACATAGACTAAATGAGCTATTCCTTTATCTTTCCAGACATTCTGTTCCCCAAAATCCTACCTTCCAAATTCTCAGTTCTTTGCCAAAGACATAAGGGACTTTTACATTTACTGCTCAGTTTCACAGTTACTGGTTACAGAAAATAGGGGGAGAAAAATTACTGATTATATCCAGGCTTGGTTTACTTTGTTACAGCGTGATATAGGGACAGACCATCCTTTTTCCAGTCTGGAAAACTTTATGCCACTATATAATTCACACAAACTATTCATCTGCCCAATTAGAGTTAATACCAGATTGATTGTTTTCAGCAATGTGCCAAAGGTAATCAGCTATCTGTTGCCAGTTGAATCTCACTCTGCCCATACACCATAGTATCGAGCCATTTTAGCTCACCTCACCACTGCTTACAAAGCAACAGTGCAAACACGACTCACAAAAAGTTCCAATAATGTGTTTTTAAAAGTGATCCATTCCTTCTTTTTTTTCTTAAAATAGTAATTTGCCCATTTTAGTCCATGATCAAATATAAACAAGCTAAACAAAATTCAGTCTTTTCAGTGATCTCACTTAGAAGTCTCGTGAATGGTTATCCATGTTTAATGAATCATTTCTGGTTAGAATCAGGCAGTTGGACTGAGAATAGAAATCTTATTTTTCAGAGAAATTATGTGCCTCTGTAAATTAATAATCATTCACTTTCAGACAAATAAGCCTGCAGCTATACAAGGAGCACAGAAAGTTAATGTGTGGGTACAATAAAAATAAGGAACGCAAATGGCCTGTTGGCCTTTATTTCAAGGAGTACGATGTACAAGAATAAAGAAGTTTTTTCCTAATTGTAGGGGGTTTTGGAAAGGTACCAGTTTCAGCGCTGTGAATAACTTTTGTCTTCTTATTTAAAGAAAGATACACTTTCAATTGGAAGCAGTAGAGCAAAGGTTCATTAGGCTGATTCATGGGAAGACAGTGTTGTTTGAAAATGACAGGCTGAATAAATTAGCTCTCTATCCTCTGGAGTTTAGAAGAGTGAGAGCTGATTACAAGAGTTAAGATTAGGGCCAGTCAAGGACAGTAGTGGGAAGTTGTGCGTGAAGTCCAAGGAGATAGGAGAAGTGCGAAATGAATATTTTTTGTCGGTATTCACACTGGAAAATGACAATGCTGTCGAGGAGAATACTGAGATACAGGCTACTTACAGTGTGAAAACAGGCCCTTCGGCCCAACAAGTCCACACCAACCCTCCAAAGAGCAACCCACCCAGATTCATTCCCCTACACCATGGGCAATTTAGTGTGGCCAATTCACCTAACCTGCACATCTTTGGACTGTGGGAGAAAACCCATGCAGACATGGAGAGAATGTGCAAACTCCACACAGACAGTTGCCCGAGGTGGGAATTGAACCCAGGTCTCTGGTGCTGTGAGGCAGCAGTGACCACTGTGCCACCATGCCAGCCTGGGATTGAGGTTCACAAGGAGGAGGTGTTAGCAATTCTGGAAAGTGTGAAAATAGCTAAATCCCCTAGTCTGGCTGGGATTTATCCTAGGATTTTCTGAGAAGCCAGGGAGAAGATTGCAGAGCATTTGGCTTTGATCTTTATATTGTCATTGTCTACAGGAATAGTGCCAGATGACTGGAGGATAGCAAATGTTGTCCCCTTCTTCAAGATGGGGAGTAGAGACAACCCTGGTAATTATAGATCAGTGAGCCTTACTTTGGTTGTGGTAAGAAGGGCTTATGCCCGAAACGTCGATTCTCCTGCTCCTTGGTTGCTGCCTGACCTGCTGTGCTTTTCCAGCAACATATTTTTCAGCATTGACCTCAACAACCTTGCAAAAAGAATTTATCTAATTCCATGTGAATAACTAGTTCAGAAACGAATGGTTTTCAACTAGCCAGTAAACAGGTAACTGAAAGGAGATTACACTGGACTTCAAAGACTCATGGCAGAGCTCAAAGTAAAGGAAGTATCTATTGAGATTACTTATGTTAGTATAAGTGAATTGTTTCATACTGTTAACAGAAAAGGAAAGGCTTTCATGACTGGTGGAAATGTTTTCAATTCCTTTCATCACTGGAGACGGATCAGAAAACAAAACTCAGCAAGGTTTGCCAAAAGAAAAAATACTGAGAACAAGAATAAGCAGTACAACCCATTTGAGTGCATGGATAAATCTTTAATTCAAATCATTCACACAGCAAAATGGATGATTAAACAAATTGGCACAATGGATATGACTTTGTTCCCTGATGGTAAGATCAAGCTCAAAAGAACAACAGTTCAAACCTCTAGGCTGTCTGAATTTGTGAAGTTGTCATGAGATGGGGTCATAATAAACATAATAGTAGTTATGTACCTGAATGCATAAATGTTAAATATATAATATCAAGATTTTTCCTTCAGGAATTGTTCTGAAAAGGTTAGCGATGAAGGTTGTGTATTGCTGCTCTCAACATCATGATGTCACACAGTGGAGAACTGAGGAACCTAGCTCAAGGTCCCACCAGAGACCATTATGTTACCTCTGGCTTATGATAGTCTTTGTAATTATATCTAGTGGGCGGCACAGTGGCACAGTGGTTAGCACTGCTGCCTCACAGCGCCAGAGACCCGGGTTCAATTCCCGCCTCAGGCGACTGACTGTGTGGAGTTTGCACGTTCTCCCCCTGTCTGTGTGGGTTTCCTCCGGGTGCTCCGGTTTCCTCCCACAGTCCAAAGATGTGCAGGTCAGGTGAATTGGCCATGCTAAATTGCCCGTAGTGTTAGGTAAGGGGTAAATGTGGGGGTATGGGTTGGTTGCGCTTCGGCGGGACGGTGTGGACTTGTTGGGCCGAAGGGCCTGTTTCCACACTGTAAGTAATCTAATCTAATCTATCTAAGTAATGAATTAACGCATACCTGCTGATGTCATGCAATAAATTTAGTTGTAAAAAACAAGTATACCTTCGTGTTAAGATTCGATAGTACTTCATCCTCTAAAACGGTTAATTAAAAAGATCCGTAGACTCACGGCAGAGAGTTGGATTAGTGTCCCTACTTATGGGTCAGAAGTAATAACACCTCTGAACAGGGTGATCAAAAACAAAAAACTGATGATGAATAGAGCAATGCACAAGGTTGCATAAAGCAACATGACATTGGTGAGGGTCATGGTACCTGACTGCCACATTTCACAGTTCCATCTGTGCTAGGGTTCCATCAAGAGAGAGCACAAAATAAGCTTTTAATAATCAGTGTACACAGCAGGGGCTGGGTGATTCATCACTATGGACAATGTTATTTTGACTTAATAACTTTATGTTAACCATTTGATTTTGTTTCTGTTACAATGCCCAACCAAGAGCTGTTTTACCCAATTAAAGATTTGCTTTTGAAAGAATAGAAAGAGGGTGCAAGGGTAGCGATCCTAGATTTGGGTAGGAGGCCCAGGTTCAAGTTGCACCTGGTCCAGCTATGTGCCATAACATCTCTGAGCAGGTTAGTGAGAAATGCCTTAGAAAGTGGGATTGTTGGCAGAATTCTATCCCAACTAGTTGTTGGTACCTCAAATATGGTCAGAAATTTTAACTAATCCCTGAATCTAAGACATGAATGTAATTAAAACAGAATTAGTTCTACAACAAATCCAGCCCATTTGATCTAATACTCTATAATGCAATGCTTTATTAACTGCATGTTGAAAGTAATCACAAAGATTGTCAAGTCCTTTGGTTGCATTGTACGGTATGAATTGAGACCAATGCTGAAATGAAAAAAGAACAGGTACTTATAGCTCTTGAGTCTGTGAAATATCATGGTTTGATTACAAATAAAAATGAAAGGTGCCAGAAATACATATCAGATTAGCTCAGATCTCAGGATATAAATAGTTCCATTTGAAACACTGGCTAACTTATACCTTGATACTGACTAATTGACCAAACAGGTAGCAATAGCATAACTTGTTACCAGTGAATATTAGAAGATCACAGAGAGTGGTTAAATTTCTTTCAGTTGATGCATGCATAAAAACATGTTTCATATTTTCAGCATTTGGAAATTTCAATTTTATCGCCAAGACATTTTATCAGATTTCTATTCATCGTCAAGCAAATGTTTCTTAATATTTATTTTTAGGTGCCAGATAAATGATCTATATTAGCAACAAACTATAACAATTAATCATTCCAGCTTATGGTAGGATTCGTCAGTTCACTATAAGTAAATGTGCTGATGGATCAGTCTCATAATTATCCACTGTGATTAGACAACAGGAAAATTGATTCTGATGTTACCATACTCCTCTCTGAAAACTCATTACTTATACATCAGATAATTTTCCTCTACAACTTAGATGGATGAAAAAATACAAGATATAAATTTTTAATACAGTTATTCTTTGTGCCATCTTTAATAACTTAGCTGCAAGGGACCTCTTTTCTCCCTTATTCAGAAGGTTGCGAATTAAATTCCCTCCATGGAGCTGAGCACATAATCAATGATCAATTTTCAGTACAGTTGCGAGCAGGGTAGCTGTCTTCAAGATAGAATGTTAAACAAAGCTTTGATTTCTTGTTCAGTTCTATGTAGAAGACCATTGACACTAAGTTCCTTTTTTTACTCACTCATAGCATATGGGCATCTCTGGCAAGGCCAGCATTTATTGCCCATTCCTAATCACTCAGAGGACAGTTAAAAGTCTAAAGTCACATGTTGACCAGGCACAGGTAAGGATGACAGATTTTCTTCCCTAAAAGATATTAGTGAACCAGTTGAGATTTTCCAACAATTGACAATGGTTTCATGGTCATCATTAGACCCTTAATTCCAGATTACTTAAAAAATTCAAATTCCACCTTCTGCTATAGTGGCATTTGAACCAGGATATACATCGATACACATTGGCTACCAAACTGATAATGAAAGCACTTCAGAAGCTCATTTCTTGACATTCTTAGGAGTGGAAAGTGTCGATGTAAATTATTTCTTTGTAGTACTTCATTGGATTCTGAATACTTTGCAGTCAAAGTTACTCTTAGAAAACTAAGTAGTTGGTATCTTTAATGCAATTGATTATAACATAATACATCATAACATAACACATCTCTGGTCCACTTGCAGGATAGTTCTACACTTCAGTGCTGTACCTTGAAATACTACGGCACTGCTCTCAGGGACAGGCACCCAGCTCACAGACTGGACCAGGCTGCATCTCTGGGCGATTCACTACTGTTCACTCACTCTGAGTCAGTCTGGATGCTATCAGCATCCCTGCTCTGCATTCCCTTGCATTAACTGACTTTTGTGTGCTTTGTTCCCTCAGCAAGAGCAACCAGGCTGTCTTGCCAGCACAGGTACACAGGCATGAAGCTTGTAGTGGTTGTCAACCAGCCTCAGTCAAGTCAAAGTGATTAGCATTCATTCAGGTAACTCCAGTAAAGTAAGTCAAGGACAACCTCCAATACCAGTCGAGGGACGTAGATACAGTCAACCATTCAGGGCAATCAGAGTCAGAACGCTCCCACTTAATGGATGATGAGCCAAATATTAGGCAACCCATCTCCCGTCTTGACTCTTTCTGACCTATTGTGGGTAGTTTGCCCCCTAGAATGAGTTAGAGGCAGATATTATGGGAGGCGAAAGTGGGTGGCCAGTAGGTGTGGAGGAGTCCCAAGCAAGTGAGTGGGCAACACAGAGGGGCTGGAGAGTTACTAACTAGTGGGGATTGTGCTGGTTGAGAGTGGGTGAGGAAAGATGTTGCAGACAGTGGTAAGAGTGGAACATGAGCCTTGGTGAAAAGTGGATGCAGCAGAAGAGATAACATTACGGTGAACTTTAAAATATAGAACTTACACTGGCGGAGTGCGGAAGGTCGTCGATCTGAAGTGCTGTGCATTCCTGCAGATGACTGAGACTGCTTTAACCCAGCTGGAAATCCCTAATCAGACTGGCATGCTCTTATGGCATGGAGGAGCAGGAGATCTCAAGTTGACACCATCCTATCCAGAGGACCTCAAAGTATTAGCCTGCACAATAGTGCACCAATTTTCCCCTGCCCACCACATCCAGAGTAAATACCAATAACTATTCCAGTTCCAGACAAACAGTACAGGCTTTTGGATGGATATCAGCCGAGTGGCAAGTTGTGCTGGGAACGGTGACTAGTGAGAGGGATGTCAATGGGAATGTGTAGGCAGTTAATGAGGCAAGATTGGTAAGTTACAGCAAGAATTCCTGCTGTGCCTCAAGGTGAGATTGCCTCAAAAATTCATTTCCAACACACATTTCAGTTAAAAAAGAAGTAAGATTTAGCTTAATGAAACTCACTCATTCTCACATGCACACAGATAAACACACACACTGAGATAAAGATGAATTCAAGAAACAAACTTGTTTAAGTTATTAGAAGAAATATGAGAAGTAAATCACATTTTCAAATTTCTGTCCTTTAAATTGCACAGACTGTAGGCCTGGACGTGTTCTTTTTCACAGTTGTTTGGATGAATGGCAGTTGGGTGTCTCTAGATTTCCAACAAGATTACGGACAAATCTCTGGAGAGGCAAATCTTTACAGGTGAAAGCAAATTAGTTCCTCCCCATATTGCCTCAGTCAACAGGGTGATCATCTGGACCAAGGAATCATTCCTTTTGTTCTGTTGGTTCTCAGATAAGCCATTTCCTCCTGGTTATCATGTTTTCATGATTGATTTACCTGTGGAGAGAATATAATGTTTCAAGTCCAGTGACCCTTCTTAGAACTGTTCTGAAGAAGTATCATTGGATTTGAAATGTTAACTCTGTTTTATCTCTACAGATGCAGCCAGACCTACTGGGTTTCTTCAGCAATTTCTGTTGTTGTTTCAGATTTCCAGTGTTTGCAGTTCTTTGTTTTATGTCATTGAATTACCTGTGGTCAGTTTCCATCACATAATCAATATATCCGTTGTCTAGTTAAAATGATCTAAAGTTATAATCCTTTGCTATCCAACGGAGAAATTGGATCATTCACATCTACTTATGTTTTGACAAGATATTGGTAAAGCCACTTTTAGAATTCTTTACTTAATTCTAGTTTCCCTGCTACAGGAATTTGATAAGATGCAGAAAAGATTTACAAGGATGTTGCTGGGATTCAAGGGTCTGAGCTCTCAGGAGAGGCTGAATGAGCTGGGGCTATTTTCCCTGAACCTTTGGAGATTGAGGGATGACTTATAAGATGTTTACCAAATCATGAGAGCCAATGTCTTTTTCCTCGGGTAGGGAAGTCCAAAACTAGAGGGCATAAGTTTAAGGTGAGAGGGGAAAGATTTAAAAGAAACCTGAGGGACATCTTTTTCAACAGAGGGCGGTAGATGCATGAAGCGAGCTGCCAGAGGAAATGGTGGAGGTGTGTACAATTACAACATTTGAACAGCACTTGGATGGGTACATGAATAGGAAAGGTTTGCAGGGACATGGACCAAATGCTGGCAAATGAGACGAGATTAGTCAAGGATATCTAGTTGGTACAGATGAGTTGGACTAAGGAGTCTGCTTCCGAGCTGTATATCCTTATGACTTTGTGACTCTATGACTGTAACTTTCTCTACAGTAATCATTCTAAATTTCAAGCTTGGCAGCAGTAAGTCTGGGAGTTCACAGATTTTTTTTATTTTGGGTGGGTACATAAATCAGAGAAGGCGCAAATTCCACAAATGCTTTCCACCTTGATATATCCATTCACAGAAGTCACTTCACCCATGGTCAATCAAATACAAATATTTCTACTAAGCCTATACAGAAATTGAAAAAAATTACTAATCCTCAGCTTTCAGCATATATTTTTAAAAGAGATGGTAGCTTGAACTAATGAATATAACATGCCTTGACTGGGCAGGACAATTTCCTGTAACTTAATACGGACATGAAACCAGGAGGCAGATAATGGGGTAAGGGTTAGACAATAAGCCGACCTGCAATATACCCATTTCCCCGGAGAATCAAGGCAGTTGGTAGACAAAGACTTTCTTTCTAAATACACATTGACAGCTGTTGACTGCTGTATTGTTGCACAGTTTGATCTTCTCATGCTGTTCATATGTGTTTTCATTATTTTATGTAAGAATATAAGAGATAGAGCAGGAATAGGCCATTCACATTTGAGCCCACTCGGCCATTCATTCATATCATGGCTGATCCTCTACTTCGACGTTATTTTCCTGTGCTATCCCATATCTCATGAAACTTTTAATATGGAGAACTCTATCAATCTTGAACATGCTCTATGATTTGGCATTTCTAAATCCCAGATTATTTTATTATTCTGAGATAGTTGTCTGCCAGTATTACATCCTGTATGTTTTTGAGTCATTAACAAGTGTCACAACAGATTAGAATTAGGTCTTGAGAATTCCTTGGTGACTGGATCAAGAGGTAGATGCATTCTGCATCTACCAACTGTGACTGTAAACAAATTATGTTTTCCCAGTTTATATTCAGTTGATTTAAGTCTCCCATTAGAATAACATTGCTTTTCTCATATATCCTTCTTAGCAATGTTAAAAAAAATAAATTGCCCTGCTCTTTATGTTGGATAGGGGCTGTGGTATGCTGGGATTTATTTGCTGGGATTTCTTTCTTTTGTTTTTGCAGCCGCTCAGTATTCAGGTATTTGACTTTTCCACAGGATTAATTTCTTTCAGATTTTTTTATCTCTGGCATATGGAGCAAGATCGTCTAGCTTTTCCACATATTCTATTTCAATGGATGTTGCTTTCCTTTCCATTGTTTAGATCTTGCAATGCTCCCAGATTCCAATGCTCCCAGTACGTAACAGCCTACAATTGAAGCATCTTTTTCCCAATTAACATCCATATAAATACTTGCTAGACTTGGTATGTCAGATGATGGTTGATTCTTCTTACATACTTTCTGGGGTTTTATATCCATATCAATCTGCCCTTTAAAAACTGTCTGGCAACGTTGCCCCGGATTCTGCTGACAAAAGCAATCGGACTGGCCTTGATTTCCCTCCAGCTTCTTCCTCCAGTTCTAGCTCCGCTCACTCTGCAAGCAAGACTCGAACTATATTTCCCAGGGTCACTCCTGAGGACCAACTGCCTACCTGCAGCCAGCACACCAGCTCTCCCTGCTCACCCATCGACCACAAAATGCACCCTATCCCTCTACCTCTCCCTCTTCACCCAATCTCCCCTTCACTCCTTTCTACTCCCCCACCCCCTCCAAATCTCTTTTCTCTCCCACATCCACCCACTCACCCTCCCACTACACCACATCCAACCCTTACCCACCACATGCCATCACCCTTCCCCCCCCTCCACTCCTCGGGATCCCCCCAAAACCCGATCCCCGAGCCTTGCCACATATTCATTATCCCCTGGCCTTGAACTCTCTGAAGCCGAATAGTCCATCTTAAGAAAAGGGCTCATATTCATGCCCCTCTGTCCCCACCTCAATGTGTTCCATACCCGCCATGATGCGGAGCTCTTCTTCTGCCGCGTCCGCCTTCGTGCCTTCTTCTTTGACAAATATTCCAATCTCCCTGTGAGAACCCCTTCTCCTGACCTCCAATCTTCCTCCTCTACTTGGTCTACCCCTGCCGGCCTTGCATCCACCCTAGACCTCTTCATTGCTGACTGCTGGCATGACATCAACTGCCTCAATTTCTCCACCATCACCCAACCACTCCAGCCTCACCCCCTCAGAACGGGCAGCCCTCCACTCTCTCCACACCAACCCCCGTTTCACCAACAAACCCGCTGACAAAATCAGGGTAGTGGTAGTCTGGAGAATGGACCTCTATGTAGCAGAGGCTGAGCGCCATCTCTCCAATAACACGTCCTTCCTTCCCCTTGACCCCTCCCATCATGCCAAAATCACTCTCACTGCCCTCATTGCCTCAGGTGATCTCCCCTCCACTGCGTCCAATCTTATAGTACCGCACTGTCCAGTTCTACCTGCTCCCCAAGATCCACAAGCCCAACTACCCAGGTCAACCCATCATTTCGGCATGCTCCTGCCTCACCAAACTCATCTCGTCCTATCTCGACTCCATCCTTCCCCCCTTGGTTCAGGCACTTCCCACTTATATCTGTGACACTAAACACATCTTCAATCTCTTCAGTAACTTCCAGTTTTCTGGCCCCCGCACTTTATCTTCACTATGGACGTGTAGTCCTTATACACGTCCACACCCCACAAGGATGGTGTTCAGGCCCTCCGCTTCTTCCTCTCCAACAGACCCATCGAGTCCCCCTCCACCAATATCCTCGTCCACCTTGCTGAGCTGGTCCTCATCCTTAATAACTTTTCCTTTAACTCCTCCCAGTTTCTCCACTGCCTCTTTGTCAGCCACGTCAAACAGTCCCTCCTCAGTATTTATCTAGGCACTGTGCCCAATTCTTCTGCCATCGATGACTGCATTGGTGCAGTTTTCTGCACACAGGCTGAACTAGAGCAGTTCATTGACTTCGCCCACAACTTCCATTCCACCCTCAAGTTCACTTGGTCCATCTCGGACACCTCCGTCCCCTTTCTTGACCTCTCCATTTCCATCTCCAGCAACAGTCTCCAGACAGACGTTTACTACAAACCCACAGACTCTCACAACTACCTGGATTACACCTCCTCCAACTTAGTATCCTGCAAGAACTCCATCCCGTTCTCTCAATTCCTCTGCCACATCTGCTTGGATGAGGAGACATTTCATTTCCAAGCATCTCAGATGTCCACCTATTTCAGACAACGTGCTTTCCCCCTCTGTCATGCAGTCAGTCCTCTACCACACCACCTCCATTCCATGTTAACTGCTCTGAGGCTCCCCCTCAAATGCTATAAAGACATAGTACCCTGTGTCCTAATCTACCACCCCATCAGTCTCTGCATCCAACGCATCATCCTTAAACACCTCCGCCAACACCAACTAGACCTCATCACCAAGAACATCTTCCCCACAAGGAATGTTGCCTTTGACAGTCCTTGATTTGCGCCACTCTCCCCACCAACCCCCCAAACCTCCAGGTACCTTCCCCTACACCACCCCCCCTCACTTCCATCCAGGGCCCTAAACAGTCCTTCAAGGTGAGACAGAGGTTCACCTGTCTCTCTTCCAACATGGTTTACTGCATCAGGCGCTCCCAATGCAGTCTTCTCTACATCAGGGAGACCAAACGTAATCTTAGGGAACGGTTCGCCAAGCATCTCATGCGGGCCCACAGGGGCCGACCAGACCTCCCAGTTTCCACCCATTTTAATTCCCCTTCCCAATCCCTTTCCGACATGACCATCTTGGCCTCCTCCATTGCCATAATGAACCAAACTGCAAATCGGAGGAATAATACCTTAGCTTCTGCCTGGGCAGCCTCCAGCCCAGAGGACTCAACATTGAGTTCTCCAATTTCAAATAACCTCCCCTCCTATCCCCCGACTCCCTCCCCAGCCCCTCCCCTTCCCTTCAATTATTCCCAGCCATCTACTGGATTCATTCCTTCCATTGACCAACCAGGTCATACCCTCTACCTGTCTTCACCTATCCCCACTTCACTACTCTGACCCTGCCACCGCCTTTATCTGCAGCTCCCCTTACACGCACCCCCAGTCCTGAGAAAGGGTTACACCTGAAACTTCAATTTCTCTAACTCCTTATGCTGCCTGGCTTGCTGTGTTCTTCCAGCCACTTGCCTGTCTACCTAGGATTTCAGCATTTGCAGTTTTTTGTCTCTTTAAAAACTGTCAGCTTGTTACAGTGTCTATGAAATGACTGGAAATAAATCACAATCCATTGTCTATTTTGACAGTTTCCTTAAACCCCATTTTGCATATTACAATTTTCTTAAATGCCAATGACTGCAGTGATGGTTAGTGCATTTGTTGTAATGATTAACAGCCATTTTCCACATAGATCATAAGGAGAAAACAAAAAGTGTTGATTGCTAGGAGCTTATATGTCTCAGAGATATGATGTGGAGGTGCCAGTGTTGGACAGGGTGGACAAAGTTAAAAATCTCATAACACCAGGTTATAGAATCTACCAGGTCTATTTGAATCTACAAGCTTTTGGAGTGCTGGTCCTTCATCAGGTAGCGATTGAGGCAGAATCATTGGACACAGAATTTATAGTAAAAGATCAAAGTGACATATAGCTGATGCAATGTATTAGATAAACTTAGATGACTGTTAAGTCTTTAATCACTTAGAATGGGGATGTAGATTTCGATTGATGAATATGTAAATCCCAGAACTTCTTTCAAGTCACAGTCCTGAGATAATTTAAGTTTTTATCAGTATAAAAAAAGGTGACATCACAGCTCAGACACTGCATTGACGGTGTGAGGTTAGAGTCTGTCTGCATCCCAACCAAGAGTCAGACAGGTCCTACTTCCAAAGTTGGACTTTATAAAATGTTACATGGATTGACTTGTATTTGCAGATGCATTCTATTTTGTTCAAAAAGCACACAATCTATAGGCAGTCAGTCCATGTGACATTTTATAAGTTCCTGCTTTGGTAATAGAACCAATCTGACTCAAGTTTGGGATACAGACAGACTCTAATCTTACTCCTTTAATGCATTGTCTGAACTGAGATTTCACCTTTTTTTGTAAAACCTTAAGTTATCTCGGGATTGTGACTTAAAATAGGTTCTGGGATTTACATATTAATCAATTAAAACCTGCATCCCCATTCTAAGTGATTTAAGACTTAACAGCCATCTAAGTTTGTCTAATACATTTCATCAGTTGCATGTCACTTTGATCATTTACTATAAATTCTGTGTCCTCTGATAGCTACCTGACGAAGGAGCGGCACTCCAAAAGATTATAGATTCAAATAAACCTGATGGACTATAACTTGGTGTTGTGTGAATTTTTAACTTTCTCAGAGATAAGAACATAAGAACTAGGAATAGGCAATTCAGCTCCTCGGGCCTACTCTGCCATTTAATGTAATCATGGCTAATCTCATTTTGGCCGCAACTCCATTTTCCTGCATGCTCCCCTATAACCCTTCAATCCATTACTAATTAAAAATCTCTCTATCTTCTCCTTAAATGTATTCACCATCCTGGCATCTGCTGCACACAAGAGCAGTGAATTCGACAGATTTATAACCCTTTTGAGAGAAGTAATTCTTCTTTGTTTCCATTTTAAAACTGCCACAAAGAAGATTCCACATATCCTACAAAAGGCTGGAAGTGTTAAAAGCCATGTGAGTACCCATAACAACATGCATCATTTGGAGAAAGTGAGTGAAGTTAAAGAAGTTGTTCAGAGTGATAACAATTTCATGCAGGAGGAATGAAAATACTGGTGAAGGGGATTATTTGTACCTCCATTCAAGGAAAAAGCAAAGTGCTTCACACTGTCAAGACAGGGATGGTGGTGTTCGGAGAATGGGCATTGACTGTCATTCACTTTACCAACTTCCAAATTTCTGGATGTAATCAAGGGCATTGCAAAGTTACATAGCGAGAGACTGGTCAAAGTGAGAAAATTGAATTAAATTAAGAAGTATCCAGCTCATTGGGGTAAGCACAGCTGAAATAATGTATTGCATTCATCAGGGTGATAAAGAACAATTTGAGAAATAGCAAGTTAGAGGGGAAAGTGTTTCAATAATTCATTCATACCGTATTTGATGTATGTCAATAAACCCCACACTATTTGATTGCAAGACACTGAATTTACTGGTTGTAACATTTACATGCTGTTGACCATACTTGAGCTCTTCCTGGTATCCAATAAGAACCTTAGAGTGAAAGTAGACAGCATTATGAAGATACAAGATAGACCATAACATTCTTCGACAAGTAAACATACACAAGGGCACCCTGAAACTGAAAATCAAATATGTATCAAATAGCCAAATTTTAACTACAATATTTGAGGGCAGCATGGTGCTCAGAGGGTGGCACGGTGGCTCAGTAATTAGCACTGCTGTCTCACAGCACCAGGGATCTAGGTTTGATTCCAACCTCCGGTGAATGTCTGTGTGGAGATTGCACATTCTCCCCAAGTCTGCATGGGTTTCCACTGGGTGCTCCAGATAGGTCTAAGTAGGTTACTCTTCAACATTTTGGGCTAAATGGTCTGTTTCCATACTGTGGGGATTCAATGAACTCTATATCATCTCTATCAAGACCAAAGTAGATCGAGCAGTTGCTTAGAACTGATGTTTAGAAGACCATAAATCATAAGTGACTTGGCCTATCCGGTCTGCTCTTCCTTTCATTGAGATCATGGCTGTCTATTTGATGACAGCACAAAGGAGGACGTAAGATGCTTAAAGCAAACAGACCAGGATATTTTAATGACTGTGGTTATGGGGATAAATGTCCTTTTTCAATGACTGATCATGAAATTGATCGTTCACCTCATCAAGCAGATTATGCAGAATCACAACCTCAAATTTGTAGTTTTCAGTGCCATCATCAGTAACCTTCATATCTTAAAGATTATTTTTGTACTTAAATAAAATAGATAATCTGAACCTTTCTGTCTACAATCCTGGGGATAGCTATTTATAAATATTCATTATTAATGCAGTGATATGTGAAGCTAACTTAATAATTCCTGCCACCTTGTTTACTGGAAGGACACCATTCTCCCTGTATTTCCATCTCCATCCCATGTGTAACAGTGTTTCTGATATACTATCCTTTTCATTAACGGTGATTCCAGCCAACCGTGCTGAATAGGACCCTTGGCCGTGTCAATTCCATTTACTACATGTGCACTTTCATGCCTTTCTCTCCCTCCCAGAGCTACAATATGGTTTTCTTTGCCGTCATTTTTCATTTTATCAGTCTCCATGTTTAACATATCATTCCCAACATTTCCAACAAAGGACCTTGCCTCATCTTCAGTTCTCACAGTGCAAAGTAGTCAGTGCAGTATGTAGGCAATCAATCAGTCATAGCGTTACAGCCAGGTAATGCAACCATAACATCAGCAAGCACATATCTAAGTCTAAGATCTACGACAGTGTAAATAGTTAGCATCATCCTTCAAGACAACTATCTCAACGAGAGGAGGATATAGTCGCCTAGTTGTAAGGTCACTAGTCTAGTGATCCAGAGTCACAGACTAATGTTCCAAGGATATGTATGCAAATCCCTCAATGCCAGGTGGTGAGATTCAATTCAAGAAAGTCTGGAATGTAAAGCTAGCCTAATGCTATACTGTCGTTAAAAACTATTCTGATTCACAAATGTCCTTTCGGGAAAGAACTCTGCCAGCCGTTCTTAGTCACATGTTCTACATGTGATTTCAGACCCATAGCAATGTGGTTGATGCTTAACTGCTCCTCTGGGCAAATATGGATAGGAAATAAATGCTGGCTCAACCTGCAACACCCTTATCACATAAATGAATAAATTAAAACCAATCTTTGTGATATTTTACACATCACATAACACTGAGAGTCCTAAAGCCATACAGCATGGGTACAAACCCTTCAGTCCAACTAGTCCATGCCAACCATGTTCCCAAACTACCACTAGGCCCCCCTGCCTGTGTCCAGTCATATCCCTCCAAAACTTCCTTTTCATGAACTCATCCAAATGCCTTTTAAACATTGTAACTGTACCTACAGCCATCACTTTCTCTAGCAGTTCATTCCACAAACGAACCAGTCTCTGTGTAAAAAGGTTTTCCCTCATATCCTTTTTAAATCTTTCTTCTCTCACCTTAAAAATATACACCCTAGTTTTGAACTTCCTCACCTTAGGAAAAGACCCTTGTCATTCACCTTATTCAGGCCCTCATGATTTTATAAACCTCAATAGGGTCGCCCCTCAACCTCATCGGAAAGGACTCTGGCCATATCATATCGCCAATGGCAAATGACCGAAGAAACTACATCATGGTGGTAATTAGCAATGTCAGTCAAAAGATGACAGCTGCAGTGATAGTGAAGACTCCTTCCCTAACCATCATTAATCAACTCTGTGGGTTCAAAGCCAAAGTACACAAGCAACAACCAAGATCAAAGTGCTCCAGTCCATTCTGTAGCACAGTAAAGTCAACAAGGAAGGAGCATACATGAATTTTTCTCTTCACAAAAACAATAAAACAGTTGATCTTTTTTTTATAAAAGGGTTTTGCAATTAATGCAGGATAGTTCTAAACTAATGAAGTGATCCTTAGACAAAGCACAGCCAGAAATACTGCAAAAAATGTTATCTCTGATATTAGTGGGCGGCACGGTGGCACAGTGGTTAGCACTGCTGCCTCACAGCGCCAGAGACCCGGGTTCAATTCCCGACTCAGGTGACTGACTGTGTGGAGTTTGCATGTTCTCCCCGTGTCTGTGTGGGTTTCCTCCGGGTGCTCCGGTTTCCTCCCACAGTCCAAAGATGTGCAGGTCAGGTGAATTGGCCAAGTTAAATTGCCCGTAGTGTTAGGTAAAGGGATGAATGTAGGGAATGGGTGGGTTGTGCTTCGGCGGATTGGTGTGGACTTGTTGGGCCGAAGGGCCTATTTCCACACTGTAATGTAATCTAATCTAAATATTGACCTATATCTGGAAATGGTCAATGTTTCAGCCTTTTTTTTGGAAGTGGTGCAAAAAGAATTCAAAGTGTATGTATTACATTATGTCAATCTCCCTTTTGGCCTGAATGCCAGACTCAGACACTGATCTGCTACTTTCAAATAGCAAAAAAATCAGAATGACAGAAGAAGAGAAACCAACAAAGGCTAAAATATTACTCTACAATAAAAATCTTCATATACTGGCATTTTAAATAGCATTGAACTGTAAATTAAAAAATGGAAAGCAAACAGTTACACATGCCATTGACACCCTGTTAGAATTTCAGGCATTTAAAGAGAAAATTATTTTTTGCTTCATAAAAAATTAACAAAGATCTAATCAAGAAAGACAGGCAGTCAAAATCCTTGACTCTGCAATAACTATTACAGCAATAACTATTACAGCAATCAAAGGATCAGTAAAATATTTAAACCTTATAAGCAGTGTGGCTAGTATCACGCACCAGAACAATGCCCAGCATTTTGTGACAAAACCATATTGCTCTACAAGAGGATGTTTGGCTAAATATGCAAAATACTCCACATGCTGAGGGAAATGCAAAACACAACATAATGTTCCACTGCAACAAGTAAAGAACAGTGAACCAAGAAAGAATGTCAAAAATATATCCTGTAAGTCCATCCATAACATGAAAGCTGGTCAAAGAGGTCCAAGAAGCATTTACAATATGACATCTTACAGAGTGCAGTCAGATCATATATGTCATCAATTTGACACACCAAATGAACAATGAGAAACGCTGAAGCTTTTATCTCTATCTCAGTGATACCCCAAAAAAGATGCACAACATGGACCAAGTAGCAAAATTGAAACACCTGCAAGTGCAAATATAATTCCATCATGCATTTTATATGAGCTGTACTCAGGAAACTGGCACAAAATTGTACTGTCTACACGCAATAATTGCAATAGAATTTGCATTCCATACCTTTGCATTATCCATCTTACCTGTGAATATGTCTCCTTGGTATAAATATCTGAAGTGTTCCACATCATTGAAACAGCAGAACCAGTTATTATTGGTACAATAGTATGTAAGGAACAATGTATTCTTACAATCCATAACATAACAAACAAGTCAGTTGCAACATCAAAGACCCCAGATCATAACTTTGCATCTATCCATGACCTGACTAATCTTTACCAGGCATGTATGATATCGTGGGCAACTTTAAAGTTTAATATCTGAAAGACAATGCCAAACTCTACATTGAGCTCTCTTGTATGTGCAATGTTGACATGAATTGGGACATCATTACTGACTGGCAAAACTTTATTTCTTGTACTTCGAAGAAATATGGCATTATATATGTAGGCTTAGATCCAAGATGGTTGAATATTGCACTTAACAAATGCTTACACAAGATTTCTATCTTCAAAAATCTTAATCCCAATTTCCCAGATGCCAAGTATTTTCCCAAGATCAATACCAAGAAGGGATATTAGTCCATGTATCTTTCCCTGGAACCACTGGAACTGACAACTTTTAGAACACCTTTCACTTGATCTTGTTTCCTCAGATTATGATTTGTATTAATGGTCAACCAGGACATATTCCAAGAACAAATGGATCCATTGACAATCTACCAGGTTTGTTTCACAGATGACATTGCAGTTCTCGGAAGAATTCAACAATGGCATGTCACAAACCTTCATCAGATTATGACAGCAGCAAGGAAACATGATCATGTTTTCATCAGTACAAAATAGACAACATGAACCAATTTAATTTCTAAGGATTAATCTACTCATTAAACAGTATTAGATCTGATCTTACCAAAATGAAAGACATACAGATCTTAGCCAAGTTTCACAGAAATACTTTTTTAAACATACAAGTGGATATAATTGAATCTGAGTTATGAGATAATCTCAAAATTGATCTGACATATCTTGGTCAGTCAGGCAGAGTCAACAAGCCATGTCAGCTGGTACCAGCTGCAACAGCTTCGAAAGATCAGCAACAACAGGTGGCCTGAATATACTCAACAGATCCCTGAGCTAGCACATTCTTTCTAATATTTCAGAGACAAACTGGGACTTTACAGAAATGTTATTTCTAAAGGCAAACAACTAAAAATTTCACAAGTTCCTCTTCAAGACATACTAAGCCATATGCATATAGGTCACATGGACAAAGAAACAAAACAAGAGATTAGCTAACCATCCATTGGTCCGGCATCAACGAGGATATTTATCAACAAATCAAATTGTGTGAAACATTCAACTCCTCCACTATAAAGAGGGCCACTCCTTCCACACGAGATTTTTTTTTCTGAGCTGGAGTGTAAGCTTGTGATTGATATTTTTCATGTTCAAAAGCACAATTACATTCTGGTGACTGACTATTTCACAAAACATGTCAAATCAAATATACCACAAGTGTGACGTTGTTGACACGTTGCCCATTGTATTCAATTTGTTCAATGTTCCACAGCAAATTGTATTTGACATTAGACCACAATATACCAGTACAGGATATCCTTCCAAGATATGTGCAAGACATTAGCTCTTCTCTTTATTACCCTCAGTCAAATGGTCTCTGAGAACATTAAAATTCATGGTAGTTAATTGTTGTCACGATTTTTGGCTAGTCTGTTAATTCTATATGTTATCTTTCAAAGTAATGGCTGACCATCTCCCTCAGCTGTCATGTTTGGGAGACAGATCCAGATAGTTCTTCCTTTCCACACTGTCACTAACCAATCATATGTGTATGACATTGTTGGGAAGAAGAGATAAAATATTAGAAAGAGCATGATCAATGAGCATTCAGTGATCTCAATCTAACCCAGGACAAAGAAAGTTAAGACAGTTGTACAAATACTTGAGTTTGTGGAAAGATGTTACATTGATATGTCCAGCCTAGGTCATATGGTGTTGTAATGAGCAACATTAAAAGTGTAAGAAATAATTAGCAACTTATCTGAACAGCATATAATCAATCACCCAATATGCAGGATGATGAATTGGAAACTGAAAGTAATATGTTGGTGTCAGACAACAACCACCCATCTCTAAAAACTGATACACCTCATTCTGCACTAGCAGCTACAGAGTGAAGCTACTCCACCAACTCATGATAACTATATAAGGACTATATTTGATTGTATTTATGACCACTAAAAGTGTCTCCATAATTTGCAGAGATTATATATCCATATATATTCTTGTATACGCTATCACAGAGATTCCTATTCTTTCAAGGGAAAATGGATTTGCAATATTATTGCGTGGATCCCAGAAAGGCAGTGTACCTTTAACACAGATAACATAATGACAGCCATCTTTCCAAAATCAAAGGAATGCAATGCAATGGAATCAGAGCAGTCTGTCAGTCAGCCATGTGCAGTGTTATAACCGTGTCATGTAATCACTATATTGAGACACATAGCACCCAGACTATTTGTAGGTCTGAGATTTTATATAAGTCTAAATAGCTGGTGTTAATAATCTACAAAACATCAGTTTCAACAAAAATCCAATCTTGTGGTGTATATATTACATGAGTTAATGCATGGGTTCAGGCCATATCATACTGGCAGTGGTGTTTGATTCAAGCACGTCACTCAGCAAAAAAAGGGACGATCCCTTCTATTGCCAATCACTCTCAAACACTCCATCTCTTCCTATTGGCACTTTTCCATGCAATCACAGGATATTCAACACCTTTTCTTAACCTCTTCTCTACCCATGGCCTAAGGCTTCGAACCCTCCTTTCAGCAGAAACAGTAATATATGTGTACCACTTTCAATGTTATCCACTGCACTCATTATGAGCAATGTGGACTGATTTACACTGTGCTGATGAAAATGCCTGTAATTTCTGCCTACAATTTTATTTCCTTTTCTTTGCATATTTTGTTTAATTCTTGTTTTTCTCTTGCCTTTGATTTCAGACAATAACTTCATTATTCTGCCATCTACACATCCATTAGTCAAATCTTTTGTTTCTTTCTTTATCCTTTTGTGGGCGGCACGGTGGCACAGTGGTTAGCACTGCTGCCTCACAGTGCCTGAGACCCGGGTTCAATTCCTGCCTCAGGCGACCCACTGTGTGGAGTTTGCACGTTCTCCCCGTGTCTGCGTGGGTTTCCTCCGGGTGCTCCGGTTTCCTCCCACAGTCCAAAGATGTGCAGGTCAGGTGAATTGGCCATGCTAAATTGTCCATAGTGTTAGGTAAGGGGTAAATGTAGGGGTATGGGTGGGTTGCGCTTCGGCGGGTCGGTGTGGACTTGTTGGGCCGAAGGGCCTGTTTCCACATTGTAATGTAATCTAATAATGTAATCCTAATCAACCTATTCAGTGATATTATTAAAAACCCCTGGAGCAGGTGCGACCTGAACCTATATTTTATTTCATTACTTTTCCAATTGCCACTCACTTTGGATTTGCAATGGCAACTGTTTTGTCATTTAATTTGTCAGGTCTTCCACCCTATGAAAAAACCTTAAGTTTTGCTCTTTGTCCACCTTCCTCTGATTCACCTGCTTAAAATCTCTAACATTTGTGAATTACCAATTTTGCTTAGATGGAACTGTTAACTCTGTTTCTCTATCTACAGATGCTACCTGACTTATTGAATATTCTTTGCATTTCTACTAAGCAGAATTTCCAGAATTTGTAGCATTTTGTTTTTGTCTATCTGTTAAACACTTGTACCTTCTCACTCTCTTGTCTGACATCCTGTTTTCTCCTGCCATGTCCCTTGTTAAGGCTCCATCATTAGAAGCCTTTTTGTCTCTGTTAAGCAAATATTTAGTCCTTCTCTCCTGTTTCACGAGTAATAATTTTGCTTTTTTTCACGAAAATAGCAATGTACTGCCACATTGTCACGTTACCAGCTATTTTTTTGCTCCATCAACCTTTTCAAGATGATAGAATTTATCTATACTAGAATCACCTTACATATCAATGTGATATTTTTTCCAGCCTTTACTGAAGTGGAAAATTGGCAAACTCCAAGGCTGGCAAGAAATTCGGTTGATGCTGAATTCAAATGTTTCTGTCAGGAAGAGGAAAGAAAATCAATAAGTCAACTGAAAAACATTGGAGAAATATTAGTTACAGAGACTCTTTCTAAGCATGTCTAAAGTCTGAGCATTAATTATGATAGGTATTGGACCAGATACAATGTTCCATCTCTAATCCAGATTGATATCAACAGCTGTTCAATCATACACTTCCCTTCTGTTAATCAACAGGTCATTGGCTGTAAGTGTTAAGGGCTATAGGTGGCTCAACAGCTGTTACTGGCAGGTCAAAGGTGAAAGTACAAGTACTCGATATTCAAAGCATAGAATTCCTGCTGCAAATAGTGTTTGAAAATGAGAAAGATGAAAAGCTACTTATATCCGAGGTTTAAAGAAGGTTAACTTCAGAACAACTAGACAAAGAATACCCACAGTATATGGACATATTTGGTAAAGGGAAAAATAACATGATCAGTGGGAGGAGTACAAAAAAAACTGCTCTGTGATACAGAACTAGTTTTATCCCTCAGAGGCAAGAATTCTACTTTCACCAAAATACTCAGACATAAGAAGCAGTATAAAACTACAACTGAAAGCATACAAAAAAGCAAAAGACAACACAGATCCTTGTGAATGAGAAAGATGCAAAGAACAGTATTGGGGAACAAATCAAAGTTCCAAAAAGAAAATGGCAAAGAATATCATGATCAACATTTTCACATTGTATGAGGAGACAGAACTGGAATGGTCCTTTACTCAGATAGCAGTGATGTCTACAAGCTAGAATACTCCAGGTTCAAGCCCCACTCCAAGAGTTGGTTCGAAGGACTAGGGAAGACAAGCCATTTTTTATTGGTTCTACTTCCCGGGCTAGATAAATAGAGAAAGTTAGTGGCAAGAAGGATAGCTGGCTACAAAAACATGCTGCCAAAATCCAAAAACAATATCAATTGTGACAGGATGATTAATCAGCATTGTGTCAACCCTGTGCACTAGCCAAAAGGGTGATTAGGATAACGAAGGAAAAGTATCCACATGTTGCTCTTGGGGTACAGCATAGGTGTATCAATGAAAAGCTTCAGAGGAGTCAAATAGCAGAGCCATGCATCTTCAGAATAGATGTGGAACCCATCCCTGATTTTGCATGATTCTGTAAATGACAGTATCGATATAGTAAAGAAGATAAAAGCCAAAGATTGTTTCTCAGGAGCACTGATCAAAAAACATGAAAAGTAGCATTTTAACAAAACGTTGACTGTCACCAAATGAATAAAATTGGAACTAAATTAGAGGAGTTCCATTGAGGAACAATGGAACAATTAGACAATGGAGGAGAAGCATTGGAAGAGATAGTGTGGTCAATCAGAGAGAATTCTTGAACTGAAAATGTGTTGCTGGAAAAGTGCAGCAGGTCAGGCAGCATCCAAGGAGCAAGAGAATCGGTGTTTCGGGCATGAGCCCTTCTTCAGGAATTTTTTCCTGAAGAAGGGCTCATGCCCGAAATGTCGATTCTCCTGCTCCTTGGATGCTGCCTGACCTGCTGCGCTTTTCCAGCAACACATTTTCAGCTCTGATCTCCAGCATCTGCAGTCCTCACTTTCTCCATAGAGAATTCTAGTCTACTGTATAAGGAGGTTAGTTAGGAATACTTATAAATTTATGGACTATGTGAATCTAGAATATAGAATAGTAGTTTTGATATTTCTGGGTTGAAAAGAGTTTATTATGTGATTTCTTAGAAACAAAAAGTCAGAAGGTTAAAGAGAACATGAATGATCTGATGTTTATTAGAAAAAACAAATCATTATGGAAGAATCCTGTACGGCTTTTAAGAGAGGTAAAAGGTGGATTTTATAACCCTTAATTGCTGGGCAAACAGAATAGGAAACAGTTTAGGATTTGTGCTGTTAATTTCCCAGTTACAGGCTTTGGATTAATATTGCCGTGTGTTTCTACAGACTGAGGTGTAGAGCAATCAGAGAAGGACACAACTAGTCTTTCTCTCCCAGAAAGAAGTAAGGCACTGAGTAAAATCAGTTGAAACATTGCTCAGTAAAATATTTGGGAAACCTTGTGAATATTTCAAAATCAAAGTGCTTAACTATTTCCCATGTGAATCTGAAATCTGGTTTGAAGATCTTCCATCATTCTGAAAAAATCAGTAACTTAATCTCAGCAATAGGAAATTGAAGGAAATGTGAGAGATCAACCTAAGCAGATATGCATTGTCATATTGTGTCTGAATATGAATGTATATGCTTGGGATTAAGGAAATATAGTTCAATTCAGAATAGTAGCTTAGAGTTTTAACCATTTTTGTCATTAAAATCATAGAATCTTACAGTACATAAGGAGGCCATTCCACCATTGTGTCTGTACTGACTTCAAAAGGGCTATTAAGCGAGTACTGTTCTCCAGCCCCATCTCCATAGCCGTCTCTTTAAAATAAATATCCAGCTCTGTCTTGACACCTTCTATGGAATCTGCCTCTACCACTCACCCAGGCAGTGCATTTTAAATTCTTAATAACTCCCTAAGATGTTTCTTTCTTAGCTTACTCCAGCCCTCTTGCTGACAACCTTGAAATTATGATCCCTAGTTACTCACACACCAACTAATGGACACAGAATATTCTTCTTCACCCAGTCAATGTTGTTCTCAACTTTGAATACCTCAATGAGGTCAGCTATATTTTATGCACTGTTTTATGCACAAAAGCTTCCAATCAACATGCTCTAGATCAACTTCTGCACTCCTAAAATCTATGCTTTTCCAGTCTGAGGTCACCTCTTAATCATCTGCTCCAAGGAGAATAAGCTCAATTTCTTTAATCTTTCCTTTTATATGTGTGTGCATGTAGGAGCGACAGGTTGAGTGTGCATGTGAGTCTGTGCATGTGGGTGTGAGTGCACGTGATAGAGTGTGTGTTTACAGGTATATATATATGCGTGTGTGTGTCTAGGCTTGGTTAAGTGTGTGCGTGAGTGTGATGGGGTATGTCTGAGAGGATGCATGTGTCAGTATGAATATGGGGGTTGTGTGTGTATATGAGAGAGAGCTTGTATATTGGGGAAGGTCTGAGTGTGTGTGTGTGGAGGGGGGGGGTGTGTGTTTGTGTGTGTGTGTGTATCATGCAGTGGGGTCCCCTGTAGTGTGAATGAACCCAAGGTCCTGGTTGAGGCCATTCCCATGGGTACTGAGCTTCGCTATCAGCTTCTGCTCAGCCACACTCCATTGTTACTTGTCCCAAAGTCTGTCTTGGAGGATGGTCACCCGTATGTCCGAGGCCGAATGTTCCAGACTGCTGAAGTGTTCCCTGACTGGGAGGGAACACTCCTGTCTGGTGATTGGTGTACAGTGTCCATTCATCCATTGTTGTAGCATCTGCTCGGTCTCACCAATGTACCATGCCTCAGGGCAGGATTCTTAACAACTGTTTCATCTTGCCTGGCCACCTCAATTATGCTTGTAAACCCCAAGATCCTTCTACTCCTGTACTCCCCATAAAGCTGTACCATTGAGCCTGTACTGTCTCTCCATGTTTCTTCTGCCAAAAGGCATTACCTTACATTTCTCTGCATTAAATTTCATCTGCCAGGTGTGTGCAAATTTGGCCAACATGCCAATATGCCTCTAAAGTCACTTAGCATCATCCTCACAATTCACTATTCTCCCTCGCTTAGTATTATTGCAAAATTAAAGATATTTCCTTCAACACTCCTTTCCAAATAGTTTATATAAATCAGAAAAAGCAAGGGTCCCAGCACCAATTCATGGAGAATACCACTTTTAACTCATTTCCAATCTGAGAAATGACCATCTCTACCTGCTCTGTTTTATGTCTTTAGCCAACTTTAAATCCATACTGCCAAGGACCCATTCATCCCAAACATTTCTAATTTGCTAACCAACCTGCCTATGTGGCACCATATCAAAGGCTTTCTGAAAGTCTAAATATACAATGTCCATGGCACTACCATCACCAACTGCCTGTGTCACTTTGTCAAAGAACTCTCATTTGTCAGATATGACCTGCCCTTGACAAAGTCATGAATCATTGAATCCCTACAGTTTGGAAAAAGGCCCTTTGGCCCAACAAGTCCACACTGACCCTCTGAAGAGTAACCCACCCAGACCCATTCCCCTACCTTGTATTTACCCCGACCAATGCTTCTAACCCACACAGCCCTGAACGGTATTCACCTAACCTGCACATCTTTGGATTGTGGGAGGAAACCCACACAGACACAGGGAAAATGTGCAAACTCCACACAGACAGTCACCTGAGGCTGGACTTGAATCCGGGTCGCTGGCAACCACTGAGCCACCGTGCTGCCCTAAGTCATGTTGACCTTCAAGTATTTACTTATTTTTCTCCCAATGTATATTTGCCTAATCCTGTATTATGGCTTCTATCAGTTTTCCCACTATTGATGTCAAGCTGACTGGTCTCCAGTTTCCTGGGTTATCCTCTGCTCTTTTCATAAACAGTGGTGTCACATTTGCAATCCTCCAGTCCCCTAGGACTAATCCTGTGCTCAGAGAGGCCTGAAAAACTTCTGTAAAAGGCTCCATGATTTGCTCCCTTACCTCTCTCAGCAATCTAGGATGCATTTCATCTATGTCTGGTAACTTCTCTACCTGGAGTGTTGCCAGCCTTTTTAGCAATTCTTTATCCACCACTATATTGCACCATTGCTCAAAACTCACATTTTCAACTAGACAATTGTCCCCATCTTCTAATTTGGTAAAAACAGAAACAAAATATTCAGTTAATTCCTCTGCCATAACTTTGCTTCAGTGAGCAGCTTACCCTGCTTGTTCCTTATGGGCTTCACTCTATCCTTCACTAATCTTTTACGAACAATATGTTTCAAGAACATTTTACAATTTGTTTTAGCACAGCCTGTTATCCTTTCCTCATGCTTCTTCTTAGCCTTCCTTAAGATACTCTTCCTGATTTCTATTGCTATTATTGTTCTGGTATGCATCAAATGCCTCATTTTCTTCCTTATTTTCTTTTTCTCAGAAATATCCTTAGTCATCCAAGGTATTTTTGTATAGGTATATGAATAGGAATAATTATTTCCCATGATTATGTCCCTAGTTTGCAACCTAATCATCTGTCTTTTGATATTCTCCCATAGTTTATCCACTGTTTTATGCACAAAAATAAGTTTCCAATCAACATGCTCCAGATCAACTTCTGGACCCGTAAAATCCATGCTTTTCCAGTCTTGAATCTTAACCATTGACTGATTTTTTACTTTTTTCAAACTTAATATTGAACCTTAATCTTATGTATTAATCGTTATTTCCCAAATGCTTCCCCACTCTGACATTCACCACTTGATCTGTCTCATTTCCTAGGACCCGATCCAGCACAGCTCCCTCACTATTTAAAGAATAAGTCTTGCTTGAAATAAAGTTAGTTTGAATTTATTAAAGAAGCAACATAGCCATTACCTTTACTCTGTATTGCAGTGCAAGAATGACAAGTTGGCCATTTGGTGAAAAATAAAGTTCTTATATTTTTGTTGTAGCTCATGAAGTACAAGGGCTTGATTACTGACAAACCAGAGTCATACCAAGCTGAAAGGGTTAACTGACATAATCAGATGAACTCAATCCATCAAGGCATAAGATACTTCCTGAAAGAAGCAAAGCAATTCTGTGTTGATTACCAAAGCTATGTGAGAACATTTTATTTGTAGTAATGTGAGCTAACTTACCTTGCGCGACTGTCTGTGTGAAGTTTGCACATTCTCCCCGTGTCTGCATGGGTTTCCTCCGGGTGCTCCGGTTTCCTCCCACAGTCCAAAGATGTGCAGGTTAGGTGAATTGGCCATAGTAAATTGCCCATAGTATTAGGTGCATTAGTCAGAGGGAAATATAAGGTATGGAATGGGTCTGGGTGGGTTACTCTTTGGAAGGTCAGTGTGGACTTGTTGGGCCAACTGACCTGTTTCCATACTATAGAGAATCTAATCTAATCTTAAAATGAACCTGATGCTTCAGAAGAGACCATCGTGTATTTCGGAGATAATGCATCTACATAATAAGTAATACGTAATTGATCCATTTACTGTTCATCAAGATCAAGCCTATCTTCTGTGGAATATCATGTGGGTATCCTTCTCTGCTTGGAATCAATAACACTGACCAATACCTACAAGAAAGTTTTGATGACAGCAAAACTACTCAAGGAATCCCAGATGAGTCTATTGGAAAGCAACATATATAAGACTGACAGTTGGATATTTAACTGCAGGTCTCACAGAGAATTAATTCAATTTGAGCTACATAAAAGGCATTTAAAATAAAAGAGGAAGAGCTGAGTTATTTGGGCAAGGATTTTGACAATATGCAACTCTGCTTAATTTCATTCACCATAAAATCATTTTATCAGCTGGAGAGTCTATTCAATCATTAATTTATATTTTTAGAAAGCAAACATTGGTTAGACCACCTTTGGAATGTTGTGTGCAATTCTAATCTTCCTCCTATGGAAGGATGTGATGAAACTTGAAAGGGTTCAGAAAAGATTTACAAGGATGTTGACAGGGTTGGAAGGTTTGAGCTATAGGGAGAGGCTGAGTCGGCTGGGGCTGTTTTCCCTGGAGCATCGGAGGCTGAGGGTGACCTCATAGAGGTTTATAAAAGCATGAGGGGCATGGATTGGGGAGGTAAACACAGTCTTTTACCTAATGTGGGGGAGTCCAGAACCAGTGGCATAAGTTTAAGGTGAGAGGGGAAAGATTTAAAAGTGATCTAAGGAGCAATGTTTTCACATAGAGGGTGGTGTGTATATGGCATAAGCTGTCAGAGAAAGTGGTGGAGTCGAGTGCAATTACAACATTTAAAAGGCATTTGTATGCGTATATGAATAGGAAAGGTTACAGGGATATGGGCCAAGTGCTGGCAAATGGGACTAGATTAATTTTGGATATCTGGTTGGCATAGATGAGTTAGACTGAAGGGTGTATTTCCATGCTGTATATCGCTATGACTCTATGACTCTATCTGATCCTCATGGGAGGATCTTTAGGAAGTTTTGGCTTTGTAGAATGTATTGCAGATTTCTCAGATTGGAAACGAACATTGCAAGTTAACCCAGAAGGTATGGTAGATGCTGAGTATCCTGTTTTAAGTGGCTATGATCAACGGTGTTCCATCAGGAATAATCCTGCCCCTCTCCTGTTCACGTTATTTACAAACAATGGACAAAAAATGTTTTTATTCATTCATGGGATGCAGATATAGCTGTCAAAGCCAGCATTTCTAGCCAATCTCTATTTGCACTAGGATGCATGTAGTGAACCATATTCTGAACTGCTGTAGTCAGTGTCAAGTGGATGTACACATAAGACTGTTAAGAAGGATTTTCATACAGTAATGATGAAGAAATGATGGTATATTTCTAAGTCATTATAGTACAACTTGAAGGGAAATTTGGAGGCTGTGATTTTCCAATTCATCTGCTTTATTTGTCCTGCACTATGGTGGAACTTATGAGTTGAGGAATTGAGAAAGGCAGAGTGGTGGACATGGTCTATGTAGATTTCATCAAGGTGTTGACAGGTTCTACATGGTATACTGGTCAGCAAGGTTAGATCATATGGAATCCAGGCAGATCAAGTCATTTGGATACAAAATTGACATGAAGGTAAGAGACAGACGGTGATGGTAGAGGGTTTTTTCTTGGAATGGAGGCCTGACACCAGCAGTGTGCCACATGGATCCTTATTTTCATTTATATAAATATATAAATAGGAGGAATGGTTAGTAAGTTTGCAGATGACAACAAAATTGGTGGTGTAGTGGACAATAAAGAAGGTTATCCTAATGGGACCTTGATCAAATGGGCCGATGGGTGGCAGATGGAGTTAAATTTAGATAAATGTGAGATATTGCATTTTGTTAAGGTAAATCAAGGTAGAACTTATACACTTAATGGTAAGGTCCTAAGGAATATTGCTGAACAAAGAGACTTTGGGGTGTAAGTTCATAGTTCCTTGAAGGTGGAGTCACAGGTAGACAATGTAATGAAGAAAACATTTGGTAGACTTGCCTTTATTGGTCAGTGCATTGAGTGTAGGAGTTAGGATGTCATGTTGCGGCTATACAACTCATTGGTCGTGTAGGTTAGGCTATATTTGAAATACAGCATTCACTTCTGGTCTCTCTGCTATAGATAAGATGTTGGCAAACTTGAACAATGCAGTACCATTCACATCTTCTCAAATTCAGTAGTAGTATGTGTCCAAGTGCAGCAAGTCCTGGGTGATGTTTAGACTTGGACTGACAAGTGGCAAATAACAGTCATGCTACAAAAGAGCGAGGCAATGATCTTTCGCAACAAGACAGCATCTAACAATGCCCATTCACATTCGATGGCATTACCATTAGCTGAATCCCCAATTATTAGCTTACCGAGGTTACCACTAACCAGAAACTAAACTGGACTAGCCTTACAAATACTTTGCGTATGACAGCAGGTTAGAGTCTAGAAATCTTGTAGAAATCCTACCCATGAGCTATCAGGCACAAGTCAGGAGTGTGATGAAATACCCCCCACTTGCCTGGATGAGTGCTGCACCAACAACACTCAAGAAACTTGACATCCAGGACAAAGCAATTACATCTACAAACGTTCACCCCCTCCATCACTGACATTCAGTAGCAGCAAGTTACACTGCATAGATTCATGAAAGTGCCTTGGATTGCACCTTCCAAACCCATGATCACTACCATCTAGAAGGACAAATGCAGCAGATAAATGGGAACACCACCAACTTGTACCCAAACCACTCACCATCTGACTTGAAAGTATCTCACTGTTCCTTTACTGACACTGGGACAAAATCTTAGAACTCCATTCCTAACAGCATTGTAAGTATACCGAAATCAAATGTACTGCAATGGGTCATGGAGTCATGGAGTCACAGAGCAATAGAGATGTACAGCATGGAGACAGACCTTTAAGTCCAACTTGTCCATGCTGACCAGATATCCCAACCCAACCTAATCCGACCTGCCAGCACCCAGCCCATATCCCTCCAAACCCTTCTTATTCATATAACCATCCAGATGCCTTTTAAGTGTTGCAATTGTACCAGCCTCCACCACTTCCTCTGGCAGCTCATTCCACACCACCCTCTGCTTGTAAAGGTTGCCGCTTAGGTCTCTTTCCCCTCTCACCCTAAACCTATGCCCTCTAGTTCTTGACTCCCCCATCCCAAGGAAAAGACTTTGTCTATTTATCCTATCCATGCGCCTCATGATTTTATAAACCTCTATAAGGTCACCCCTCAGCCTCTGACGCTCTAGGGAAAACAGCCCTATCCAATTCAACCTCTCCCTATAGCTCAAATCGTTCAACCCTGGCAACATCCTTGTAAATCTTTTCTGAACCCTTTCAAGTTTCTCAACATCCTTCCAATAGGAAAGAGACCAGAATTGCATGCAATATTTCAAAAGTGGCCTAACCAATGTCCTGTACAGCCGCAACATGACCTCCCAACTCCTGTACTCAATACACTAACCAATAAAGGAAAGCACACCAAATGCCTTCTTCACTATCCTATCTACCTGTGAGTCTACTTTCAAGGAGCTTTGAATCTGCACTCCAAGGTCTCTTCGTTCAGCAACACTCCCTAGGACCTTACCATTAAGTGTATAAGTCCTGCTAAGATTTGCTTTCCCAAAATGCAGCACCTCGCATTTATCTAAATTAAAGTCCATCCGCCACTCCTCAGCCCATTGGCTCATCTGATCAAGACCCCATCGTGATCTGAGGTAACCTTCTTCGCTGTCCACTACACCT
Source organism: Chiloscyllium plagiosum (assembly GCF_037043375.1). Taxonomy (NCBI): domain Eukaryota; kingdom Metazoa; phylum Chordata; class Chondrichthyes; order Orectolobiformes; family Hemiscylliidae; genus Chiloscyllium; species Chiloscyllium plagiosum. Next base: position 63,422,331 of record NW_028270141.1, read on the forward strand.
CCAATTTTGGTGTCATCTGCAAACTTACTAACTGTACTCCCATGTTCACATCCAAATCATTTATATAAATGACAAAAAGTAGTGGATCCAGCACCAATCCTTGTGGCACTCCACTGGTCACAGGCCTCCAGTCTGAAAAAGCCCTCTACCACCACCATCTGTCTTCTACCTTCGAGCCTGTTCTGTATCCAAATGGCTAGTTTTCTCGGTATTCCATGTGATCTAATCTTGCTAACCAGTCTCCCATGGGGAACCGTGTTGAACGCCTTACTGAAGTCCATATAGATCATGTCTACCACTCTGCCCTCATCAATCTTCTTTGTTACCTCTTCAAAAAACTCAATCAAGTTTGTGAGACATGATTTTCCACGCACAAAGTCATGTTAACTATTTCTAATCAGTTCTTGCCTTTCCAAATTCATGTACATCCTGTCCCTCAGAATTCCTTCCAACAACTTGCCCACCACTGATGTCAGGCTCACTGGTCTCTAGTTCCCTGGCTTTTCTTTACACCTCTCTTAACTAGTGGCACCATGTTAGCCAACCTCCAGACTTCTAGCACCTCACATTTGCCTATCGATTATACAAGTATCTCAGCAAGGGGCCCAGCAATCACTTCCCTCGCTTCCCACAGGGTTCTAGGGTACACCTCATTCCTGAAGAAGGGCCTGTGCCCGAAACGTCGAATCTCCTGTTCCCTGGATGCTGCCTGACCTGCTGTGCTGTTCCAGCAATAAAGTTTCAACTTTGATCTCCAGCATCTGCAGACCTCACTTTCTCCTCTAGGGTACACCTGGTCAGGTCCTGGGGATTTATCCACTGTTATGCATTTCAAGACATCCAGCACTCCGGAAGATAGCTTCCCACAAACCTCTGTTGGACAGTTAGGGATGTGCAAGAAATACGGGCCCAGGCAGCGAAGCCCACGTCTCCCTGAGTAATCAAAAAAGGTCATTAGATTGGCTGGCTGAGAGGTAACAGCAAGAATATTGGTGCAGTGACAGTGATGGAAATGTGAAAGTTATCATCTTCAGATGGACAACAGACACATGCACCATAAAATCACTTCTATTCTCCTGGAGGTGGGGACAGTATCAATAATACCTCGTGATCTGTTGAAGGACAAATTACTGGACTGCTGTGAAAACTGGCAAGTTTTTTGTGGATAGAGCTTTCTGTGCTTGGCCAAAGAGGCTTGCATGATCTCGATGTGCAATTTTGCTGTAGTACTCAGTTGTGGATGATATCTACCTGTGTTGAAATGGAAGCGGAGACACATAATCATGGGGTGCTGCCTGAAGGGCTTGGTAAGTAAGTATTGTCTTTGAATTGGCCACCACTTTCCTAAAAGAAAACATGGATTGCAAACTCTACTCAAAGTCCTGTGCCAAATTGCTGCTGGAATACTCCAGGTTCCAGAAAGGCAGGCAATGTGGCACATTACATTTGTTGTCCACATTGTAATTAATGGCCGCAGGTTAATTTTGCATTACATTCCTGTGTTTATTTTTTTCAAAACTGATCCTTGTTTGATTGTATTACATCACCTCATTCTCCACTTCCATTGACATTTAGACGTTTTGGGATATGGTTTTATTTGGGCTATATCAAAGAAATGCAAAATCCTGTACACAGTGAAAGATCGATACTTCACATTCACTAAAGTGTAGAAATCAGCAAAATTACCGCTTTTAGAATGATGTAGCAAAGAAGAAGATGATTTGCCCCATCACCCTAGTGCTAGCCTTTTGGGGAGCTATCCAATTAGTGTCACTCACCTGCTCTTTTCCTACAGCTCTGCATTATTTTTCCTTCTCATATTCTGACAACAGGTGATCCTTGTTGAGATATTGTGGAATAAATCTTACGTCGGAATTTTATCAACTCTCAGGTTTTATGATGAATTCCCACCTTAAATTCCCTCCTTCAATAAGCCTTTTTGGAAAATTGTGTAAACAGCCATCTTTAACAGTTTATCAGGGGATTCCACCAAAGTTTTGCTGAGACATTAAGAGGACCTCATAAAGATTCCAGATAAATATTTTATAAGTAAATTATAATACAGCTTGAAGCAGCATGCCATACGTATGTTGGTATAGTGCAACTTCAGCTTTCAGTCATTCTGAAAATGAAATGTCTTTAGCAAAAATAAAAGGTTGAAATAAAGATGAACTTAAAATTTAACATAACACAATTTGATCTGAAAGCACTATGTTCCTTCTGAAAACATTATTTGATTACAAATGATTAACTAATGGCAAGATATGACAGTTTAGCGATCAACAAAATGAGTAAATATAATATTAGATGACTTACAGTGTGGAAACAGGCCCTTTGGCCCAAGAAGTCCACAACATCCCACCGAAGCGCACCCACCCAGACCCATTCCCCTACATTTACCCCTGCACCTAACACTACGGGCAATTTAGCATGGCCAATTCACCTAACCTGCACACCTTTGGACTGTGGGAGGAAACCGGAGCACCCAGAGGAAACCCACGCAGACACGGGGAGAATGTGCAAACTCCACACAGTCGGTTGCCTGAGGCAGGAATTGAACCCGGGTCTCTAGCACTGTGAGGCAGCAGTGCTAACCACTGTACCACCATGCCACCCACACTATGCCACCATGCACAGTGTAGTTATGTTCGCTGAGCTGGGAAGTTGATTCGCTGATGTTTCATTCCCTGTCTACATGACATCTTCAGTGCTTTGGAGCCTCCTGTGAAGCTTTGCTGTACTAAGTCTTCCAGAATTTATTTGGTTCTGTTACTGCTGCTTCCGATTGCTGGTTCCGCTTGTTCATTGTAGTGGCTGTTATATTGGGTCTAGGTCCATATGTTTGTTGATGGAGTCTATGGATGAGTGCCGTGCTTCTAGAAATTCTCTGGCTGTCCTCTGTTTAGCTTGTTCTATCATCATTGTGTTGTCCCAGGCAAATTTGTGGTCCTTGTATGGCTACTAGGTTCTGCTGATTGTGGTAAGTTGTTGCTAGTTGCCTGTCTCTATAGTGTTTTGTGCAGTCTTTGCATGGAATCTTGTGAATTATGTTTGTTTTGCACAAACAAAGAGACCTTGGAGTGCAGGTTCATAACTCCTTGAAAGTAGAGTGGCAGTGAGATAAGATAGTGAAGAAGTTATTTGGTATACTTTCCTTCATTGGTCAGAGTATTGAGTTCAGGAGTTGGGAGGTCATGTTGCGGCTGTACAGGACATTGGTTAGGCCACTTTTGAAATATTGCATGCAATTCTGGTCTCTTTCCTATCGGAAGGATGTTGAGAAACTTGAAAGGGTTCAGAAAAGATTTACAAGGATGTTGCCAGGGTTGAATGATTTGAGCTATAGGGAGAGGTTGAGTAGGCTAGGGCTGTTTTCCCAGGAGCATCGGAGGCTGAGGGATGGATAGGATAAATAGACAATGTATTTTCCCTGGGGTGGAAGAGTCCAGAACTAGAGGGCATTGGTTTAGGGTGAGAGGGGAAAGATATAAAAGAGACCTAAGCAGCAACTTTTTCATGTAGAAGGTGGTGCACGTGTGAAATGAGCTGCCAGAGGAAGTGGTGGAGACTGGTACAATTGCAACATTTAAAAGGTATCTGGATGGGTATATGTATAGGAAGGATTTGGAGGGATATGGGTCAGAACCTGGCAAGTGGGATTAGATTAGGTTGGGATATCTGATCGGCATGGATGAGTTTGATCGAAGGATCTGTTTCCATATTGTACATCTCTCTAACTCTAAGTGAATGACCCAGATTCTGGTATCATGTTTGTGATTTTAGTGCAAAGAAAAGTACAGTGACCACATGGGTGAGTGAAAGTGTCCTCAAAGCTCAGCATCTGCCTAACTTCTCATGATGCTCAATTCATAATGCCCACAGTGCTCATCCAACTGCATTCTCTGGAGTATCTGGATGCTAGCACTCATGTCTAAAATTCAGTTATTCTACTTTATCCTCGCATAACCACCAATGCTGACAGCCTCACCCTCACCTCTCCCTAACCTCAAATGCTTCCATCTATTCAGCTAGAGAAAGCATATTAACCAAACAAACTGGCACACAGACTCTGATTTGAAGGACAAGTTTGCCAATAATACAGGAATCTGAAAAAGATAGAGTATGTGAGTAGAGCGGCTCACACTGTCAGTGTTTGGTGGAGAGGGGTAAGTTGGTGTTGTATGATCTCATCCCCAAGCTCCCTGGAGAAATTTTTAACAAAGGCCCAAGGCAATGTAACCTAAGGCAGCTGACACAGTGAAGGCTGTCCAAAATAACATGAGGTGAATGCCTTATGCTCATTCTCAATGCCCTACCCCATTCTGAAACATGGCACCAAGTGAAAGTTGTGATCATGGAACTCCTGCTTTCATCCAACCCAACGCCTCACATCAAACTTTCTAATGCTTGCTTTCACATACCTGTGTATTGTTGAACTCCTGTAGACTCAGGAGGAGGAGAAAGCACAGTATGGGACTAATGAAGAGTCTGAGGCTCTTGACCTGACCCTCACAGCCACCTTCTCAGAAGCTAAAATTGTCTGTACTTTGGAGGCTAGCACAGATTTGGATTCAGTACAAGGTGAGTCACTAGGCATCAGTGGTCTGCAATCAAGTCAAAAGTAAAGGGTGGCTTGTTTGTCTGCTCACTGGATGCCATGGTAGCAGAGTTGTTGCACTGCAAAGGACTTGGAAAAGGGCCTCCATGCATACAGGAGATTGCTGGTGGCCATGCACACTGAGATAGGAGACATTGACTGTATAGGTACATGTAGGAAATCATCCCCAATTTGGCAGAGGACATCATATGAAGTTTGCTCTCTGTTCAGCCTCTGCTCCAACTCCATATCCTTCTACACATCCCGAGGCACTGTTACTGCCGACAATCTTCCAGCATTTGTTAAATCTTCTGTTGTTGTCCCTGTAGGGTTGGAGCAGCATGCTGAGAAATCCAAGAATTCACCACACCACCTTGCCAAATATTCCAAAATACTTTTGGACACTTTGCAATAGAAAATATTCCAAAATGTTACTTGTAGTCAGTGTGTTCAATCTTTTAAATAATGCTACTGAAGGACTCAGCTTATAGCTTCACATGTATGTGACTTTATCCCTGCCAAAAGCCACACAACGGAACAAGTGAAGTGGGGCTCACATCGAGAACAGTGCATACCCTCATTGCGGTGTGAAATAATTTCTTACCATGGCAGTAAAAATTGGTGGTGCTCTCTGTTTAGCTGTGTCAATTGCAGGACAAAATTACAAAATAACAAAACCTGGAAATTCATGTGGTCTCTTTCTATTAGTGCAAGTGTAGGAGAGTAGAAGACTCTCCAGACTGATCACTGGTACCTTGAGCTATTAAAATACTGGCTATTTTACAGAAACCTGGACAGCTGGTATACTTTATTGAGACTTAGGACACAATTCTGAAGAAATCCTCAACATCTGCCATCAGACCACCCAATAAATTTAAAGATGTATAATGGTAACATTAAGCTCCTTCACATATTCCAGTGGCCTGAAAATTCTTTTCACCTTTCCAGCCATAAGAATTTCACATCCAAATGTGTATCACAGCCAGACAAATCCTATCAGATCGAATGGATTGGTTGGAGCAAAGGTTAGAGGCAATGAGGAATTTACAAGAGCAAGTGGTGTGATGGATGCAGTTATAGGAAGGGTGAAAAGTTGCAGATACAGTCACATAGATGGGTTAACTCCAGGAAGGGTAAGAGAGTGAGGCAGGTAGTGCAGGAGTCTTCTGTGGCTATCCCCATTTCAAACAAGTATGCTGTTTTGGAAAACGTAGCAAGTGACGGATTCTCAGGGGAACGTAGCACAAACAGCCAAGTTTCTGGTGTTGAGACTGGCCCTAATGCAATGAGGGGTACGTCGGGCTCCAAGAGATCGATTGTGTTAGGAGACTGTCCTGTCTGAGGTACAGACAGACGTTTCTGTGGCCAGCAGCAAAAATCATAATGGTGTGTTTCTTCCCTGATGCCAGGATCAAGGATGTCTCAGGGAGGGTGCAGAGTGTTTTAGATTACATTACAGTGTGGAAACAGGCCCTTCGGCCCAACAAGTCCACACCGACCCGCCGAAGCGCAACCCACCCATTCCCCTACATTTGCCCCTTACCTAACACTACGGGCAATTTAGCAAGGCCAATTCACCTGAATTGCACATCTTTGGATTGTGGGAGGAAACCGGAGCACCCGGAGGAAACCCACGCAGACACGGGGAGAACGTTCTTAAGGAGGAGAGGGGCCAGCAGGAGGTCATTGTACACATTGAAACCAACGATATAGGAAGGGAAAAGGATGAGATTCTGAAGGGAGAATACAGAGAGTTAGGCAGGAAATTAAAAGGAGGTCCTCGACAGTAGTATTACATAGATTACTCCTGACGCTCCAAGCTAGTGAGGGTAGGAATTGGAGGATAGAGCAGATGAATTCATGGCTGAGAAGCTGATGTATGGGAGAAGGATTACAGTTTCAGATAATTGGAATCTCTTCTTATGTAGAAATGACCTGTACAACAAGGACAGATTGCACCTGAATTGGGAGGGGACTAATATACTGGCAGGTAGATTTGCTGGAGCTGCTTGGGAGGATTTAAACTAGTAAGATTGGATGGGGTGAGGGGGTGTTGGTTGGGACCCAGGGATACAGTGAGGAAAGAGATCAATCTGAGAGTGGAGTAGTTGAGAAAAGAAGTGACTCAAACAGTTAGGGCAGGCAGGGATAAAGCAGTCAACAAGGTAGGACTCATAAATTAAACTGCATTTATTTCAATGCAAGGGGCCTAACAGGGAAGGCAGATGAACTCAAGGCATGGTTAGGAACATGGGACTGGGATACTATAGCAATTACAGAAACATGGCTCAGGGATGGACAGGACTGACAGCTTAATGTTCCAGGATACAAATGCTACAGGAAGGATAGAAAGGGAGGCAAGAGAGAAGGGGGAGTGACAGTTTTTGATAAAGGATAGCATTACAGCTGTGCTGAGGGAGGATATTCCCAGAAATACATCCAGGGAAGTTATTTGGGTGGAACTGAGAAATAAGAACAGGATGATCACCTTATTGGGATTGTATAATAGATCCCCTAATAGTCAGAGGGAAGTTGAGAAGCAGATTTGTAAGGTAATCTCAGTTAGCTGTAAGAATAATAGGGTGGTTATGGTTGGGGATTTTAACTTTCCAAATATAGTCTGGGACTGCCATAGCATTAATGGTTTAGATGGAGAGGAATTTGTTAAGCATGTACAAGAAAAATTTCTGATTCAGTATGTGGATGTACCTACGACAGAAGGTGCAAAACTTGACCCACTCCTGGGAAATAAGGCTGGGCGGGTGACTGAGGTGTCAGTGGGGGAGCACTTTGGGGCCAGTGACCATAATTCCATTAGTATTAAAATACTGATGGAAAGGATAGACCAGATCTAAAAGTTGAAGTTCTAAAATTGGAGGAAGGCTAATTTTTATGGTATTAGGCAAAAACTTTCAAAAGCTGATTGGGCGCAGATGTTCGCAAGTAAAGGGATGGCTGGAAAATGGGAAACCTTCTGAAAAGAAATAACAAGAGTCCAGACACAGTATGTTCCTGATAGGGTGAAAGGAAAGGTTGGTAGGTGTAGGGAATGTTGGATGACTAACGAAATTGAGAGTTTGATTAAGAAAAATCCAAGGAAGCGTATATCAGGTATAGACAGGGCAGATCAATGAATCCTTAGAAGAGAATAAAGGAGCAGGAGTACACGCAAGAGGGAAAATCAGGAAGGCAAAAAGGGGACATGAGATAGTTTTGGCAAATAGGGTTAAGGAGAATCCAAAGAATTTTTACAACTACATTAAGAACAAAAGGGTAACTAGAGAGAGAATATGGCCCCTCAAAGATTAGTAGGGCTGCCTTTGTGTGGAGCCACAGGAGATGAGGGAGATTCTAAACGAATATTTTGCATCAGTGTTTATTGTGGAGAAGGACATGGAAGAAATAGAATGTAGGGAAAAAGATGGTGACATCTTGAAAAATGTCTGGATGACAGAGGAGGAAGTGCTGGATGTCTTGAAATGCATAAAAGTGGATAAATCCTGAGGACCTGACCAGGTGTACCCTAGAACTCTGTGGGAGGCTAGGGAAGTGATTGCTGGGCTTCTTGCTGAGGTATTTTTATCATCGATAATCACAGGTGAGGTGCCAGAACACTGGAGGTGGGCTGACGTGGTGCCACTATTTAAAAAGGTGGTAAGGACAAGCCAGGGAACTATAGACCGGTGAGCCTGAGCTCTCAGGTGGGAAAGTTGTTGGAGGGAATCCTGAGTGACAGGATGTTCATGTATTTGGAAAGGCAAGGGCTGATTAGGGATAGTCGACATGGCTTTGTGTGTGGGAAATCATGTCTCACAAACTTGAATGGGTTTTTTGAAGAGGTAACAAAGAGGATTAATGAGGGCAGAGTGCTGGCTGTGATCTGTTTGGACTTCAGTAAGGTGTTCGACAAAGTCCCCCATGGGATACTGGTTAGCAAGGTTAGATCTTATGGAATATAGGGAGAACTAGCCATTTGGATACAGAACTTGCTCCAAGGTAGAAGGCAGAGAGTGGTGGTAGAGGGTTATTTTTCAGACTGGAGGTCTGTGACCAGTGGAGTGCCACAAGGATCAGTGCAGTGTCCACTACTTTTCGTCATTTATGTAAATAATTTGGATATGAACATAGGAGGTATAGTTAGTAAGTTTGCAAATGACACCAAAATTGGAGGTGTAGTGGACAGCGAAGAAGGTTACCTCAGATTACAACGGGATCTTGATCAGATGGGCCAATGGGCTGAGGAGTGGCAGATTGAGTTTAATTTAGATAAGTGTGAGGTGCTGCATTTTGGAAAGGCAAATCTTAGCAGGACTTATACACTGAATGGTAATGTCCGACAGAGTGTCACTGAAAAAGAGAACTTGGAGTGCAGCTTCATAGCTCCTTGATTGTAGGGTCACAGGTAGATAGGATAGTGAACAAGGTGTTTGGTATGCTTTCCTTTATTGGTTAGAGTATTGAGTACAGGAGTTGGGAGGTCATGTTGTGGCTGTACAGGACATTGATTATGTCACATTTGGAATACTGCATGCAATTCTGGTCTCCTTGCTATCAGAAAGATGTTGTGAAACTTGAAAGGGTTCAGAAAAGATTTACAAGGATATTGCCAGGGTTGGAGGATTTCAGCTATAAGGAGAGGTTGAATAGGCTGGGGTTGTTTTCCCTGAAGCGTCAGAGGCTGACATTTATGGAGGTTTATAAAATCATGAGGGACATGGATAGGATAAATAGACAAAGTCTCTTCCCTGTGTTGGGAGAGTTCAGAACTGGAGGGCATAGGTTTAGGGTGAGAGGGGAAAGAAAGAAAAGAGACCTAAGGGGCAACCTTTTCATGCAGAGGGTGGTACATGTATGGAATGAGCTGCATCATCTAAAAGGTATTTGGATGGGTATATGATTAGGAATGGTTTGGAGGGATATGGGCCGGGTAGTGACAAGTGTGACTTGATTGAGTTGAGATACTTGATCAGCATGGGCGAATTGGACTGAAGGGTCTGTTTCCATGCTGTACATCTCTGTGACTCTGACTCTCAGCTGTGCTATTTAACATTTCCCCTCCTACCTATGTGAGCAAGTTCCTGCAGTATGAAGAATATGGCATGATCAAAACATATTTTAGCAAATATACTAAGATCAATGGAATTTGTACAACTTAGGTTGTTAACTAAATCAAATTTGCACTGACAGTAAGTAGGTTAATAATACAGTTTAAAAAGGTTTGTGTTATGCTGTGAATATCACATTTCCACAGTCAGGATTGATGCAGTTGCAGGTTCTCACTAATTTCTTTGCACCTAGTGGAATCCATCCGGGTGATAAATTTATTGAATAGCATTCTTAGCACCACTGCTTCACACTAAAAGTATCACAAAATGTGGCAGAAGAACCTTCAATTTAGTCATTTACCTGGTAGTAGAATTTGAATTGACTTGGCAATCATACAAAAAATATAGGATAAAAACAAATTACTGTGGATGCTGGAATCTGAAACCAAAAGAGAAAATGCTGGAAAATCTCAGCAGGTCTGACAGCACCTGTAAGGAGAGAAAAGAGCTGACGTTTCGAATCTAACTGACCCTTTGTCAAAGCTCAATCAAAATATACCTACAAATTGCAGATGCTACTCAAGCAGGCTTGGAAATATCTCAAATGGTGCCTTTGGGGTGTATAGCGAGTGCTAGTCAGTTTATTGTGCAGCAGCTCCCTGGTTCTGACACTGGGTTTAGATAGTGAGATGTGGTGTGGTGAAAAACACAGCAGGCAGATGCTGCAGAGGCAAGGGAAACTCTGATTTTATTAAAACAAGCAAAATTAAGATTATGTATAATCCCTGACAAGAAAATGAATATTTAAAAAAAAATGCTATACATCAAGTGAAATGAGACTTGTCTGACAGCTACTAATACCCCAGTTAAACCTTGCAATCCTAACTTTGCACAGTGGGTTTTGAATTACAGAGAGCTGTTAATTACTGAGTGACAGGGGAAGAGAGAGCGAGAGAGAGAGAGAGAGAGAATGTAAACACGAATCCTGGGGTCCTATCTGGTTCCCCTTCCCAGGTTAGTGCCCTGCACCAACAGCCCTGAAGCCCATCCTTTCTACCTGATTTTACTGAGCTGGGACAGGGTCTTAATGACCTATGCTTATTCCCAAAATGGCTTCTGTTGGCTTGGACAGTGATGGATGTTGCTGGCTCTGCCCCCAGTCAGTCTCTCAGCTCTCCAATCACTTCTCGTCAGTACGTGGAGGTTTGTGGATGAGAGGATTGCTTGCTCTCCTTCGTTTCCTGAGTCTGCGACTGGCTGTGGCTGATTCTCTTAATGCTGGCTGGACATCTTACTGAACAACCCCAGGGATCAGGGTTCCCAGTTATACTGACGTAACTCCCACCAAATCTGGATTTGATCACCAAGCTGTTATGCCTCCTCTCAGGGCTGAATGAGCTTAACTGAGTATATCGTGAGGTGTGAATGGTTCTCCAATGAAAGTGAGTGGGTTTCTGAGTTTTGAATGTCCACTATTTCTCTTAGATAGGTGTAGGTTAAGGTGTTGCTGATAGTGTGAAGGCCTTCCCGTTCAAGGCAAACAGGTTTGCATGTTGTACAACGGTGTGGAATGTTCAGTATCTCTGCATCCAAGCAAATGATTAAAAGTTGAATGGTTTTGTAATTTTGTAGGCTACAGAATGCCTTGGTTGTTTGCTCTGCAGGCTGGTGTTCATTATCTTTTAGCTGAGGCATTTGTGGACGTCTTCCTCTGGCTTTCCTGGCCATTGCATGGTTGCAGCTTTGTTTTATTAAGGGCAGCACGGTGTCTCAGTGGTTAGCAATGCTGCCTCACAGCACCACGGACCCGGGTTTGATTCCAGCCTCGGATGACTATCTGTGTGGAGTTTGCACATTCTCCGCGTGTGTACGTGGGTTTCCTCCAGGTGCTCCAGTTTCCTCCCACTATCCAAAGATGTGCAGTTTGAGTGGATTGGCCATGCTAAATTGCCCATGATGTACAGGGATATGTACCTTAGGTGCATTAGTCAGGGGAAACATAGAGTACTAGGATAGGGGAATGGGTCTGGGTGGGTTACTCTTCAGAGGGCCGTATGGACCTGTTGGGCCTAATGGCCTGTTTCCACAGTGTAAGGATTCTACAATTCTAAGCCCCTGTTCCAGACAGCCACCCCTAGGCTTGCATATTGCCTAGTTTGTCTCAGCCAGAGAGCTAGTGACTTTTAGTTCAAATGTGAAGTATGCAAACTCATGTCCCAAGTTCACAAGGGTTTAATCCAGAATCCCTACTGTATGGAAAGAGGCCCTTCAGCCCAACAAGTCCATACCAACTCTCCGAACAGTATCCCACCCAGACCCATTCCCCATTACTCTACATTTACCCCAGACTAATACACCTAACCTACACATCCCTGAACACTGTGGGCAATTTAGCTCGGCCAATTCACCTAATCTGCACATATTTGGATTGTGGGGGGAAACCGGATCCCCCAGAGGAAACCCATGTAGACACAGGAAGAATGTGCAAACCCGAGACCAGCATCACACCTGGGTCCCTGGTGCTGTGATGCAGTAGTACTAACCACTGAGCCACCATGCCACCCCATGATGAGAATCTGATGAGAATTTTTGCCCCAACTTACAGGTGGAATTTTCCCATTTTTAGTTGAAATGTTTTGTTGAGTGGGATTCATGGCATTGAAACCACTAGGGCCTGGAATAGTGCTCTTTCCATGCAATCTGCTCTTCATCTCATTAAACATGTTACTAGGCTGTACAGCAGCCTTCTCATTGAATTACATGGTAGAAGAAATGGAAGTGCTCACCACTGTTGGGAGGTTTCACAGCACTGGCAGCATATGTAAAGCCCAGCTAGGTATCAGTGGGCATTGCTCACATTGGAAAATCTGCAACCCACTTCACAGCCAGAGATTGGAGGTTCTGGTGGATGGACCTGGAGTTGAGAGCCATCCTTTATCCTGCTGGGTGTCGCGGGAAATTACGTCATCAGACCCAGGCAGCCTGCTCCTAGATAATGGTACTGATCAGTGCTGCGTTACTGCCAGTTTAAAATGAATGCTCAGCAGTATATGAAGAAAGTGAATGCTTTCCTGTGTTCTGCCAGGTTAAAAGCCACTATCGTCTCTCTGCTACCTTCAAACACACAAGACTATTATTTACTCTACCTGCCACTACACACATATCTCACTAAGACTCATGGATGACAACTCTCACTATTGCATGCAGCTTGTTCAGTCAACAATTTATATTCACTCTATGCTCTCATCCTAGTAACCGTTCCTTCCTTCCTATCCTTTCTACTCACTCACTGAGGATGCTGCACCATCTCTTCTGTTCCTACATCACCACTAAATGCCCTTCTATCAAATTTTATCATACTCAATTCCTCCTTTTGTCTTACTGCAGGAAAAACTGGCCCTGCCACTAGACTGACATTGCCAAAACACTTTCAAATGAAATATACATTTGCTGGCAACCTCCAAGTAAGTGAAAAGTGAATAAGCATTGAGAAACAAGCTAAAAGCCATAAAGATTAATCCAGTGTTCATGAACTGAGATGTGTTTCTGTCTGTGCAAGCAAAGCTACCTAGTTAGAAGCATGCAAGTTGTAGGTGTTTCTGAGCTCCATAGTAAAGTATTGAAAGGCAGAACTGGTGTGCAAGTTGATCCAAAAGCAGGAATGATGATATGGTGAAACTTGTGTTTTACTACATCTGATGTGCATGAGTATGATGGAGTGGTAAAGGAGGACAGTGACCATGAAGCATGCAAGGATATTGTGCTGAAGTCATAGACAGGTGAAGGCAAGACAAGAAATTCGCAAGCTGCAGCCGCTCGGCACTGTTATAACTTGTATCTTTGGTATTTGTGTCATCTAATTACTTGGAGGAGAGGAGAATTTGATAGTAGCATACAAATTGGGCTACATATACACTGTGGAGATAAAATTGTGGGGAATCACTGCGAAGTACTGTACGGAAGAAAAGCTGAGTCAGTCTGGCAGGCAGAGCATTTATAATCAGATTAAGAAATAATAGAGCACACCAGGTTGGATGGTATTTATTTTAATGCAAGATGTTTTCTAAGTAAAGTAGATAGGGTGAGGGGACTGATTAACATCCAAGGATATCATTGCTATCACGGAGTCAGAGTCAAGGGAGGGACAGGACTGGCAGCTCAATGTTCTAGAGTATAGAATCTCAGGCAAGATGAGGAGGTGTCGCAATACAGATCAAGGTGTCAATTACTTCAGTAAGGGGGGATGATATCTTTGAAGGTTCCTCAAATGAGGTCTTATGGGTGGAAGTTAAAAACAAAAAGAGGATAATTACATTGCTGCACTATAGACCTCTAAACAGTCAAGGAGAGATAGAAAGATAGATAGGTTGGCAAATTTCAGAAAAGTGCAAGAATAATAGGCTAATAATAGTAGGGGATTTAAACTTCCCAAATATGAACTGGGATAAACAAATGTGAAAGGCTTTCAGGAGGGGAATTCCTAAAAGGTTTCAGGAGAGCTTTTGAAGCCAGCATGCAGAAGATCCTACAAGAAATGGAACAGTGCTAGACCTACTTTTAGGGAACAAAACCAGGAAAATGTTAGAATTGTCAGATGGGAATCAGTAAGATGTAAGGTATTACTTAACATCCTTTCATAACTATGTGATAGTACTGTACAGTACTCCAGTTGCAGTCTCAACAATGCTTTTTATAAACTTAACCAGAAGCTCCCTACTCTAGCATTCAATTTGCCTCATCATAAAACATAACATTATATTAGTTTTCCTGGTTATGTGCTGCATCTGAGGGTGGTGCTGGAAAAGCACAACAGGTCAGGCAGCATCTGAGGACCAAGAAAGTCGACATTTCGGGCTTAAGCCCTTCATTGGGAGTGAGGGGGTTATGTCCAAAACATTGACTCTCCTGTTCCTCGGCTGTTGCCTGACCTGCTGTGCTTTTCCAGCACCACACTCTCGACTCTGATCCCCAGCATCTGCAGTCCTCACTTTCACCTACTAATATCAAAGATTCATGCACGAGGACATCCAGATCTCTCTGCATCTCAGAGCTCTTCAACCTTTCACCGCTCAGACAATATGCTTCTTTTTTATTCCTTCTGCCTCAATAGATAATTTCACACTTTCCCACATGATAATCCATTTGCCAGATTTCTGCCCACTCACACAACCTCTCTATAACCTTATGCCCTCTTCACAACATTTTTCATCCACCATTTCCTTATTTTTCTTTATCGATTCCCCAGTCACTACACTGCCATGTCTTCATTTCCTTATAGTTGCCTTTATTTAATTTGAAAACATAGACTAGACATAATCTTCTGTCTCTCAAATTCAGTGTAAATTTTAATCATGTTATGAGCATTGCCACCTATGGGATCCTTTATTATGTGGTCTATAATTATTCCTGTCTCATTGCCATAAATACTCATTGGCTCTTGCACATGCTGTTCCAAAGAACTATCCCAAGAGTGTGCAATGAATTCAATTTTTAGCCTTTGCCGATCTTATTCTTCCAATCCATATTGTGGTCAGATGACCAGCTGAAATGACCATAAGGCTTGTTATGGACCAGGTCACACTCCCTCAAAACATTTCAAGAAGGTAGCCCAGGTCCTAACTTTGATATTTAATTTAAGCAGGTGTACAGTGATTATTCCAGGAGAGATTCAACTGGTCAGACAGACATATTTTTAAACATAACAGAATTTATTTACAAGATTACTGAATGAAACACAAAGAACATAAAACAGAATACTGCATACCTTATCCTATCCGAAAACTCAACAGACTTCACCGGAGGCTCGCTGATAGTGTTACTTAGTCTGGTGCTGACAGATCTAAAAATACACCTTCCAGCTCAGCAAGCAAACTTACACCCAGAACCCAAAAGACTATCCCAATTTAATGATGCTGTTCCAAAATACTTGCAACAATCCCCATAATAACCCCTTGACACCAAAGGTAAAATCAAACAAAGGCTTATAGGCTTGAAGTTAGAGAGAAGAGAAAGTGTCAGCCTCTCACACAGACTGCAGCTGAATTCAACTGTCTAATCTAAACAAAGGCTAGCTGTGCAGCTAGCTGGCCACTCCCCTTTGATTATACCTTTTTAAGACTTGAAAGCCTTCAATGGAGGCATTATCTGTTAGATGTAAAAAAGGATCCCAATAAACTATCCAAGTCCACTCTAGTTGGAGCCTGGCCAATTACCCCCTCTCTGAAAAAATTTCAAAGATACAGTAACCTTGAGAAAGGACCAATTTTGTCACAGGCTGTTTAAGAGCTGCAATCAAGCATGCTGGGAATTTTGGTCAAGCTAGTTTAAACTCTGACCTCAGTTAAACTGCAGTCAGGACTTGTGTAATTTCTTGTGTTGGCAAGTGGTTAGGACTCAGCGCTCCCACTGCTGTGGCCCAGCTAACATTCTCAGTCAGGGGAGTAGCATTTTACTGGGCGGCACAGTGGTTCAGTGGTCAGCACTGTTGCCTTACAGCGCCAGGGACCTGGGTTCGATTCCCACCTCAGGCAATTGTCTATGTGGAGTTTGCACATTCTCCCTGTGTCTGCATGGGTTTCCTCCAGATGCTCCAGTTTCCTCCCACAGTCCAAAGATGTGCAGGTCAGGTGAATTGGCCAGGTTAAATTGCCCATAGTGTTAGGTGCATTAGTCGGAGGATCAGTGTGGACTTGTTGGGCCAAAGGGCCTGTTTCCATACTATAGTCTAATCTAACCTAATAAGATCAGTGTCATGGTGTCTCTAGATATACTGGCATCACTACATTATATGAAGTATAGAACGTGGCTGTTTAAGGCTTGCTGTAAACATCTGTGAGCTGTTTACCAGTAACTTTCAATGGCTGGGATCAAACAATGTGATCAGGTTTTGATCAATTCATTGGCTGCACACCAGAGGAAAGGAGCACATTTTCAGATAACTGAACAGAATAAAGAGATTTTGTGTCAGAGAGAGAAGAAGTCTTGAGACCACATTGGAAAGGCATGTGCCCTAAATTACTTTCAGAGAGAAGCATGAGGCTAGATCTGCACAGAGAGCAATGTTGGCTATCTCAATCAAATTGAAGTAATATTTGATTTAAGCCAAACATATTGAGTTAAAGTAAGAGTTAGGATTAAATGTGAATTAAGTAATGTAAGATGAAGTTAAATGAAGTGAGTTAAAGTTGAAGTTGTTACTTCAAATAAGAGGTATACTGTATTAAGGAGGAAAAAGTGAGGACTGCAGACGCTGGAGATCAGAGCTGAAAATGTATTGCTGGAAAAGCGCAGCAGGTCAGGCAGCATCCGAGGAACAGGAGAATCGACGTTTCGGGCATAAGCCCTTCTTCAGGAATTGCACACCAATACTGTATTAAGTATTGGTACTTAAGGAATTAAAATAAAGAAAAGTTTCCTGAATGAAGTTCTGAGTCGGTTGCCTGCCTTTTGTCTGTCACACAGGACATATCTCGGTAAAAGGTTTGAATACTCCTCTTTGGGCAGCATTGTGTAGATTAGAATCATACTTGATTATTAGTGTGCTTTTCCAGTCCCTATTATTCTTCCTGAAAGTAGTTGTGTTGAGAAACCTAAAAACTACTCCCACAATTGTTTCATTACATCTCTACATAGCAGAGCTAGTGTTGCCCATAACTTATGAATGATTAAGAATAAAAGCAAAGAAGTAAAGATAGGGCATACAGAAAAAAACGAATAGGGAGTTGACCCTATTCAAGTCAGGATGGTGAGAGACTTGAAATGGTAGTATTCCCATGTACTTATTGGTCTTGACATCTAGAGGGAGAGAAGGATTTCAAGTTGAGTTGGCAGCCTGGCTTGCACTCTCCAACTTCTTCTGCAAGCTGCAATGGGATAGAAGTCTATACTTTGCCTCCAACTACTGATCCCAGGTCATTGAAGAAACTATTACTGCACACTTACGTTCAGTAGGTTTTCACTCAGGTGAACTGATTGATAACATCTTCTGACTAACAAAACTTTTTCAAGTTGATTTTGTTACAAATTGGAAGTTTTCTCTTCTGTGTCTTTCCTCTCCTGTCCTGTCCTGTCCTGAAAGCTTGTTTATGCGGATGAAGTAGCAAAGCAATTTCCTGTTATTTTGAATGATTTGTTCATAATTTCTATCTTTGATTTTATAGAACATAGAAAAGTACAGCACAGAACAGGCCCTTCGGTCCATGATGTTGTGCCAAGGATTAATCCTAATGTAAAATAAAATAACCTAACCTACGCACCCCTCAATTCACTGTTGTCCATGTGCATGTCCAGCAGTCACTTAAATGTCCTTAATGACTCTGCTTCCACCACCACCACTGGCAACGCATTCCATGCATTCACAACTCTTTGCATAAAGAACCTTCCTCTGATGTTCCCTCTATACCTTCCTCCTAATATCTTAAAACTATGACCCCAGTCAATCCTGCCCTGGGGAAAGGTCTCTGGCTATTGACTCTATCTATTCCTCTCATTAGCTTGTATACCTCAATCAGGTCACCTCTCTTCCTCCTTCCCTCCAGAGACAAAAGTCCGAACTTAGTCAACCTCTCTTAATAAGGCAAGCCCTCCAGTCCAGGCAGCATCCTGGTAAACCTTCTTTGCACCGTCTCCAAAGCCTCATTATCTTTCCTATAGTAGGGCGACCAGAACTGGATACAATATTCAAAGTGTGGTCTCACCAAGGACTTTGTAGAGCTGTAGCAAAACCTCGCAGCTCTTAAACTCAATCCCCTATTAATAAAAGCAAAAACAACATATGCTTTCTTAACAACCCTATCCACTGGGGTCCGCAACTTTGACAGATCTAGGTCCTTGCACACGAAGATCCCTCTGTTCCTCCACACTGACACGAATCCTGTCTTTAATCCTATATTCAGCATTCGAGTTCAACCTTCCAAAATGCATCACTTCACATTTATGCAGGTTGAACTCTGTCTGCCATTTCTGAGCACAGCTCTGCATCTTGTCTATGTCACGCTGCAGCCTGCAAAAGCCCTTGTTATGATCAATGACACCTCCAACCTTTGTGTCATTTGCAAATTTACTAATCCACCCCTCAACCTCCTCATCCAAGTAATTTATAAACGCTACAAAGAACAGAGACCCAAGAACAGAGCCCTTTGGAACACCACTCACCACTGACCACCAGGCAGAATCCTATCCATCTACAACCACCTTCTGCCTTCTGTCAGCCAGCCAATTCTGAATCCAGATAGCCAAATCTCCCTGTACCCCATCCCTCCTGACCTTATGAATGAGCCTACCATGGGGAACCTTATCAACTGCCTTGCTGAAGTCCATATACACCACATCCACTGCTCGACCATCGTCGACCTGTCTTGTCACCTCCTCAAAGAACTCAATAAGATTAGTGAGGCATGACCTGCCCCTCACAAAGCCATGCTGACTGCCTTTAATCACACTATGCTTTTCCAAATAGTCATAAATCCTATCCCTCAGAATTCTTTTCAATACCTTGCTGACCACAGACATAAGACTGACTGGTCTGTAATTGCCAGGGATTTCTCAATTACCCTTCTTGAAAAGAGGAACAACATTCGCCTCCTTCCAATCCTCCGGTACGACTCCCATGGAGAGTGAGGTAGCAAAGACCTTCGCCAGTGTCTTTGCAACCACCTTTCTCTCTTCCTGGAGCAGCCTAAGATAAATCTTAGGCCATGGGGATGTATCAATCTTAAAGTTTGCCAAAATTTCCAGCACATCGATTTCATCAATCTTGATCTGTTCAAACCTGTATCCCTGCTCCTCAAAGTTCTCATTCACAATAAGGTCTCTTTCCTTAGTGAAAACCAAAGCAAAACACTCATTTAGGGCTTTCTCTACCTGTTCAGACTCCACGTTCAAATTCCCTACACTGTCCCTGATCGGTCCCACCTTCTCCCTGATCATTCTCTCATTTCTCACGTATGAGTAAAATGCCTTTGGGTTCTCCATAATCCTTCCTGCCAAGTCTTTTTCGTGCCCTCTCCTGTCTCTCCTCAGTCCATTTCTGAGCTCCTTTCTAGCAAGCCTGTAATCTACTAAAGCTGTGCTAGATCCTTGCTTCCTCCACCTTACGTAAGCTGCCTTCTTCCTTTTGATGAGAAGTCGTCTGTTCTTGTCATCCAAGGTTCCTTAATCTTACCCCTTCTTACCTGTCTCAGAGGAATAAATTCGTGCATCACTCGCAACAACTGCTCCTTAAACAGTCTCCACACGTCTGCTGTGCCCTTTCTGTGGAACCATTGCTCCCAGTCTGTATTTCCCAATTCCTGGCTGATAGCGTCATAATTTCCTTTTCCCAAATTAAATATCTTCCCTTGTTAACTGTTCCTTTCCCTCTCCAAGGCTATGGTAAATGTGAGGCAGTTGAGGTCACTGTCACCGAAGTGTTCTCCCACTGCGAGATCTGACACCTGTCCTGATTCATTGCCAAGCACCAAATCCAAAATGGCCTCTCCCCTCATCGGGTCTGTCTGTAACGAAACCCTCCTGAACACCTGACAAAAATGGCTCCATCCAAACCATCTGCACTAAGGAGGTTACAATCAATATTGGGAAAGTTGAAATCACTCATAACAACAACCCTGCTACATCTGCATTTTTCCAGAATCTGCCAGCCTATGAGTTCTTCAATCTCCCTGCTGCTATTAGGGGGTCTGTAGAAAACCCCTAATAAGGTGGCTGCTCCCTTTCTGTTCCTAACTTCCACCCATACTGACTCCGTAGACAAACCTTCCTCAACAACCTTCATTTCTGTAGCTGTGATGCACACTCTGATTAGAAATGCTACACCCCCTCCTCTTTTTCCACCCTCCCTGTTCTTTTTAAATGTTCTAAACCTTGGAACATCAAGCACGTCTCTGTTATGGCCACAACATCATAGCCGCAAGTACTGATCCATGCTCTAAGTTCATCACTCTTATTTCTGACTCTCCTTGTGTTAAAGCAGACACAATTAAACCAGACACACTTAAACCAATCCCTTTGTTTTATCGCGTGAGAAACCTTCCCAATAGATTCACTATATCCTGTCACTGTCCCATCTACAACTGCCCCCCTCTCAGATATGTAGCTCTGATTCCCACCCCCTTGTCAAACCAGTTTAAACCCTCCCGAACCACATGAGCAAATCTCCCACCCAGAACATTTGTGCCCATCCAGGTCAGGTGCAACCCGTCCTTCATGTACAGGTCCCACCTTCCCCAGAAGGCATCCCAATCTAACTATCTGAAGCCCTCCCTCCTGCACCAGCCTTGCAGCCACATGTTAAGCTGCATTTGCTGACTATTCCTCACCTCATTATCTCGAGGCACTGATAGCAAACCCGACATCACTATTCTACTCGTCCTGCTCTTCAGCTTCCAAACTAGCTCTCTGTAGTCACTTTTCAGATCCTCAATCCCTTTCCTGGCTATGTCATTTGTGCCAATACATACCATGAGTTTTGGCTGCTCACTCTCCCCCCTTCCGAATCCTTTAAACCCAATCGGAGAGATCCTGGCACCAGGAAGACAGCATACCTTCCAGGAGTCCCATTCGTGACCACAAAATCTCCTGTCAATCCATCTAACTATTGAGTCTCCTACCACTGGCACTTTTCTATTCTCCCCCCTTCCCTTCTGAGCCACAGTGCCAGGTTTATTGCCAGAGACCTGACAACTATGGCTTCCACCTGGTAGGCCATCCCCACCAGCAGTATCCAAATATATCAAAAGTTATCTTAAAGATTTTTGTTGTGAGTTTATAGTTTTTTTTAAAAATAGAATCTGAGAACCAGATTTTGGGTAACATTATTTGACTGACCTCAGCATGGAATGGGAGTGAAAAGGGAAAGAAGTAAAGCAAACAATACCTCACTCTTTCAGGCTTAATAGGAAAATCAATCATTAGTTTAAGCTCATTCATTCCCTCTTTGTCCATGAGCCAACAGAAAAAAATGAAACGCACCAGCTAGACAACTACCTATTTTTTGTGAGGCAACACCTTAATTTTTTTTTCCAAACACAGCTCTGTCAGGCTCCTGGTGGTGCTGACGGCAGTGGATAACCACACATTGGTCTCACTATTTCCAAGTGAAGTCAGACTTTCATTCGCACATTTGTGTCTGGCTATCTCTTGGGTTGAAATCTAAAGCTCCTCAATGCTGAGCTCAAGGAAACTCACATTTAGTGAAAGATTAAGCTGCATATTTATGTAGAGAATGTGAATGCTGTAGAACCTCTATGGTGTTTGTAACATTTTGACGTATCATAGAATCCCTACAGTATGGAAGCAGGCCATTCAGTCTATCAAATCCAAACTGACCCTCTGAAGAGCATCCCACACAGACCCACCTGCCTATCGTATCCCTGCAACCCTCCACTTCCTATGGCTAACCTACCTGTACATCCCTGAACACTATCAGCAATATAGCATGACCAATTCACTTAACATCTTCAGACTGTGGGAGGAGACCTGAGCCCCAGAGGAAACCAAGCAGACTTAGGGAGAATGTGCAAACTCCACACAGACAGAAGACCAATGGTGGAATCAAACCCACGTCCCTGGGGCTATGAGGCAGCAGTGCTAACCACTGCGCCATCATGCCTTAATTCATATGAGCTGAAAATGTGTTGCTGGAAAAGCGCAGCAGGTCAGGCAGCATCCAGGGAACAGGAGAATCGACGTTTTGGGCATAAGCCCTTCTTCAGGGATTCCTATCCTACCCCAGCTCAGGACAACACTCTCACAAACCTGCAAAGGACCTCCTACCAACAAAACTTGGACCCAACCAGGACAACCAGTACCTACAACAAATCCGAAGCCTCCAGCAACAGACCTCCCTCCGGATCCTTCGCTCCACGCTTGCAGCCATGCGCAGCTACCTACATTCCCTGCAATTAGACCTACCCCAGCTCAGGACAACACTCTCATAGACCTGCAAAGGACCATTCCTGAAGAAGGGCTTATGCCCGAAACGTCGATTCTCCTGTTCCCTGGATGCTGCCTGACCTGCTGCGCTTTTCCAGCAACACATTTTCAGCTCTGATCTCCAGCATCTGCAGACCTCACTTTCTCCTTAATTCATATGAGTCAAGATATTTTTCTGTTTCTATTCCCTCAACAATGCTGAGTATTGGTAAAGGAAGACAATGCTCTTTGTGTTGCTGAGCAATTTTATGGAATTGCAAAGCTATGCTTCAATGATGTGAAGCAACGTCGCTAAGAACTGATGTTGGGTTATGGGGGGGCTCAATGAACATATGAATTCATCATTTATTTTCATTTGTATATGGTTTCTGCATCATTCTCATTTTCTCCATAGGTATCAGGTTGTTTAAAGAATAGAATACTAATTTGTTGTCACTTATATTTTATCACATGGGATGAACTCGGATTTCACCAGTTTCCTCATTTCCCCTCCCCCCACCTTGTCTCAGTCAAATCCATCGAATTCAGCACCGCCTTCCTAACCTGCAATCTTCTTCCTGACCTCTCCGCCCCCACCCCAGTCTGACCTATCACACTCACCTTGACCTCTTTCCACCTATCACATTTCCGACGCCCCTCCCCCAAGTCTCTCCTCCTTACCTTTTATCTTAGCCTGCTGGACAAACTTTCCTCATTCCTGAAGAAGGGCTTATGCCCGAAACGTCGATTCTCAAGTTCCCTGGATGCTGCCTGATCTGCTGCGCTTTTCCAGCAACACATTTTCAGCTCTGATCTCCAGCATCTGCAGACCTCACTTTCTCCTCTTCTTTAGACCACCCATGTTGATGCGATAATCAAGAAGCCACAACAATTAGTATGGTGCTGGAAGAGTACAGCAGTTCAGGCAGCATCCAAGGAGCATATCCATAAGGATCCTCACCAACGTTTACAGATGGACCATAGAATAGCATTCTATCTAGATGAAAAACAGTTTAGTATGGCAACTGCTCTGCCCAGAACCATAAGAAACTACAGAAACTTGTGAACACAGCTCAGACCATCACCTAAGGCAATCTTCCATCCATTGACTCCATCTACACTTCTCAATGTTCCAGAAAGGCAGCCAATATCATCAAAGACCTGTCCCACCCCAGTTACTATCTCTTCCAACCTTTCCTGTTAGGCTGAAGATATAAAAGCTTAAACACACATACCAATGTGCTCAAGATAACTGGGTGGCATGGTGGCTCAGTGGTTAGCACTGCTGCCTCACAGTGCCAGGGACCTGGGTTTGATTACAGCCACTGAAAGACAGCTGAAGATAAACATTTTTTCCCTAAAGGGGTTTGAAACCATTCAGTAAGTTTCCCCAAGAGGAAAAAGTCTGCATTTTCTCTTACACCATTCTGAGAATCTTGTATGTCAGAATTGGAACTTAACATACAATTACCAAGCCTGAACATAAAACTTCAATAGAAAGGGAATATATAGCCATCTGCTAATTTAAGAAGTTTCTTTGGCAGAGTATAGAAGACTTTAAGCTATCGAACTGAAACAAGCTGGAGGAAGTTTTCTCTATCTGTCAAGAAGTAAGATGCCTGATTACAGCCCTGACTGGAAAAGAACATCAGGTAACCAAGAACTTAAAAGATAGCTGCTATATCTGCTACTGCAGATAGCCCAAGAACCCAAGTATCAGTTATGATCTCAGGTTAAAACACAATGCTTCATGGACATACAGGGAAATTAAACTGTATACTATTTTGTCTCCCTTTCAATCCAGACTCTGTTCCTTTTTAACTTTGTATCTTTGTGTATGTGTGTGCGTAAGGGCCCTATGTTTGGTCCTTTATTGCTGGAACAGCACAGCAGGTCAGGCAGCATCCAGGGAACAGGAGATTCGACGTTTCGGGCACAGGCCCTTCTTCAGGAAAGGGCCTGAAGAAGGGCCTGTGCCCGAAACGTCGAATCTCCTGTTCCCTGGATGCTGCCTGACCTGCTGTGCTGTTCCAGCAATAAAGTTTCAACTTTGATCTCCAGCATCTGCAGACCTCACTTTCTCCCCTATGTTTGGTCCTCCTTTCTTGAACCTAGGTCAGCTCTCTCTATTGCGCTAAATTGATCATTAATTAAGAGAGCCGCTCCTCCACCTTTCCTAACTTCCTGTTCTTCCTAAGTGTCCTGTATCTTTCAAGATTCAGGTCCCAATCCATACCAACCAGCAGCAACATATTTGTAATGGCTACCAGATCATGCTTTTTAATTCTATTTACACTCACAGTTCATCTGTTTGGTTTTGAATACTGTGTGCATTCAGATGTAGATCCTTCAGTTTTTTTTTATACATTTGTTGGATTTGGCTGTCGCTGGTTGGCCAGCATTTATGAGGTAAAAACTGACTGCAGATGCTGGAAACCAGATTCTGGATTAGTGGTGCTGGAAGAGTACAGCAGTTCAGGCAGCATCCAAGGAGCAGCCTGAATTGCTGTGCTCTTCCAGCTCCACTAATCCAGAAAGAAGGCCAGCATTTATGGCCTGTCCCTACTTGTGCTTGAGAACGTGGTGGTGAGTTGTCCTCTTGAACCACTGCTGTGGGTTGACCCACAATGCCATTAGGGCGGAATTCCAAGATTTTGACCCAGTGACCTATTCTTTTGTTCATTTTGAAAATTTTACTTTTATCTGTTGGTTGACTCTCAGCTTCATATTCTCTATTCTTCTTGTACATCGTTTCCTATATTAATAGTTTCCTTTGTCCTAAATTCTAGTCTTTGATTTTCCACAGCTTCCCAAATTTGATCCCTGACCCCACTATTTAATGTAAAACCCTATTTATTTTCTTTATAATGTGGTTGGCAAGCCCCAGCATGGTACAGGCAGAAACAGTTTAATCAGTACAGATCCCACTTTATCCAGTACTGGTACCAGTTCCCCCAAACTAGAGGCTACTTCTCCCAAAGCAGTCTTTGAACTAAGCATTCATTTCTCTCATCTTATTTGTTTTATGCCAATTCTCATGCAGATCGGTGTTAATCCAGTGATTGTGACATTTGAAATTCTGCATATAATGTCATGCCTAGTTCCTCATACTGACGATGCACACTCTCTTTCTTTACCCTGCATTTGCTATTGGCACCTACATGTATCACAACAACTGGACCCTCCTACTCTAACTTCCCCTCCTTGCATGAGCAATGCCCTGAACACTGGCATCAGTTAGTTCAGTTAGCTGGACAGCTGTTTTGTGATGTAGACTGACAACAACATAGAATCAGAGAATCATGCAGTTTGGGAGACACCTTTTGGTCCATCAAGTCTGTACCACCAAATTATAATACCACCATCTTGAGTCCCATGTAGCCACACTTGGCCCCTAGCCTTGAATGTTATGAGACTTCAGGTACTCATCCAAGTACTTTTTAAAGATTGTGAGGTTCCCTGCCTCAACTACCCTCCCAGAAAGTGTATTGCAGACCTCCATCAAGTTCTGGGTGAAAGTGTTTTTCCTCAAATCACCTGTAAATCTCTTGCCTTTCACTTTAAAATAATGGCCCCTTGTTATTGACCCTTTCTCTAAGAGAAAATGCTGCTTATTATTCACACTGTCCATGTCCCTCAAAATCTTATACATCTTTATCAAGTCCACCCTCAACTTTCTCTGCTCCAAATCAAACAGCCTGAGCTCCTCCAACCTCTCTTCATAACTAAAGTGTTCCATCTTAGGCAACATCCTGGTGAATGTCCTCTGTACCTCCTCCAGTGCAATCACAACCTTCCTATAACGTGGTGACTCGAACTGCACACAGTACTACAGCTGTGGCCTAACCAAAGTTGTGTTTAACTCTAACATGACCCCCTTGTTCTTGTAATGTCTGCTATGACCAATAAAGGCAAACATCCCATAGGCCTTCTTAACTGCCTTACTAACCTGTCCTGCCACCTTCAGGGATCTATGGACAGGCACCCCAAGGTTAATTGTTCCTCTGAGCTTCTTACCGTCTTGCCATTCATTGAGTACTCCCTTGTTCCTTCTTCCAAAGTGCATCATCTCATTTTTATCAGGATTAAGTTCCATTTGCCACTTATCTGCCCTTCTGATTAATCTGTTTATATCTTCCTGCAACCAAACAACTTTCTCCTCAGTGTCAATCACCAAGCAAGTCTTATGCCTTCCTCATACTAACGTATCATCCCTCCCACATTCTCACCTATATCATTAACGAATATCATAAACAAAAAGGAACCCAGCATTGGTCTCTGAGCTAAGCCACTGCATACCGGCTTCCAGCCACAATAGCCTTCTACCACCACCCTCTGTCTCCTATCACTAAGCCAATTTTGGATCCATCTTGCCAAGTTATCCTGGATCCAATGATCTTTTACCATTTTTGTATCAGTTTCCCATGTGGGGACTTGTCAAAGGCCTTGCTGGAATCCATGAAAGCCACATTAACAGCCTTACCCTTATCCAAACACTTGGTCACCTCCTTGGAAAATTTCATGAGATTTGTTAGGCATGATTCCCCCTCTGACAAAGTCATGCTGACTATTTTTGATCAAACCTTGCCTCCCTAAGTGTAGATTAATTTTCTACTTCACTATTTCTTACAATAGTTTCCCTACCATTGATGTTAGACTCACCGATCTATCCCTACCATCCTTCCTGTAAAGTACAATTGCATTAACTGTCCTCCAGTCTTCTGGCACCTCCCCTGTGGCCAGAAACAATTTCAACATTGGACTCAGGGTCCCTCTGTCATGTCTCAAAACAGCCTAGGATTAAACTCATCTGGACCTAGGGATTTGTTCACTTTTAAATCTGCCAAATCCTCCAATACCTCCTTGCTTCTTATATCAATCCTCTCAAGGACGTTGCAGTCCATCTTCTAACAGTCCGAGTGCAATTTCTGTGCCTGAGGTTACCATGAATGTCCTGCGTTCTCAACCTAACCCCTCGCCTGAGATGCCATGATTATCAGATTAAGTTTGCCACCAGCAATTTCACTCTACAATGAGATCTATGATCCTCTGGGACTATGGCAACTTTATACATATTCCAGATGCAGTCTCAACCTCATCCTTATAAGTTAAGCATGATTTTCCGATGTATGTATTAAAATCCATTCACAAGGGCGGCATGGTGGCTCAATAGTTCGCACTGCTGCCTCACAGCACCAGGGTCCCAGGTTCGATTCCAGCCTTGGGTGACTGTCTGTGTGGAGTTTGCACGTTCTCCCTGTGTCTGCGTGGGTTTCCTCTGGGTGCTCTGGTTTCTTCCCACAGTCCAAAGATGTGCAGGTCAGGTGAATTGGCCATGCTAAATTGCCCATAGTGTTAGGTGCTTTAGTCAGAGTGAAATGGGTCTGGGTGGGTTACTCTTCAGAGGGTCCGTGTGGACTGGTTGGGCCGAAGGGCCTGTTTGCACACTGTAGGGAATCTAATCAAATGTAGGGAATCTAAACAATGACAATGTATTAGCTTACAGGTTGGATTCCTAACTATGTGCCAATTGTTTTGAAAATTTACCTGCTTTTTCTAATTTTGTTAAGCTCTTGCTGTCTAACATTTTTATTAAAGTCCACAAAGTGTTCCCAAATATTTATTATGAAATGTGTTTCATAGTATGATCATTCTACATTGTACTCATTCAAGAGGACACAGCTCTTCATGTTATCACTTTAATCACTCTGGAATTGAAGGTATTATAATGCAATAAAGGATTCCAAACAATAACTGGAGAATGTCTAATTAAATTATGTCTACCAGTCCTAACCTTAGGCCACATTTTAAAGGTCTTTACAAAGGTTTCAATCTTGCAAGCCAAATTGTATCTTTTCCATTGAAGTCAATGATCAATAAAATAAGGTAGAGCACAGAATGAACTATTTATCCACCCAAAAGAAAATTAATTGTGGAACACTGTCATGGTCACTATTATACTTATTAGTATTAAACCTAGCCTAATTAAAATTATGTGCCTAACGAGTTGTGTGAATTCAACTTGAGAGTAGAGCTTTAAATCAGGGCAATTGTTTTAAAACAGAAGAACATCATGAATATTTTCACTGGTGTCTAGAATTTTTTAATTGCCCTAAAAATGGCTTTCCACCATGTTCTCACAGATACTCTATCAACATGTCTGCTATGTATGGATAAGTATAATGTATTGTCATTCCTGGGAGTCAGACAGTGTGTGGAGCGTCCAGAAACATTATTCAGAAAACAGTTTGCTACAAATCACACAGAGTTACTACAGGCCTGTAAAGCCTCTCATGACTAGGATTTCTAACATATTCCCGATTTGGAGACGTCATTATTGGACTGGGGTGTACAAAGTTAAAAATCACACAACACCAGGTTATAGTCCAACAGGTTATTTGGAAGCATTAACTTTCGGAGTGCTGCTACTTCGTCAGGTAATTGTGGAGAATAAGATTGTAAGACACAGAATTTATGGCAAAAATTTACAGTATGATGTAACTGAAATTATGTATTGAAAAAGACCTGAATAGTGTGTTAAATCTCTCATCTTTAAGAATGACCATGTTGGTTTCAGTTCTTTCATATGTAAATTGCAAAACGTTTTTTTAAAAGTTATATTCTCAAGTGAACTTTAATAATTGGTATCACGTCAGCCCAAAAATTCAAAATGAATTTGTACTTGCTGACTTACATTTTACTTTGCTCAAAAACTGCATGAATCCATGTAAGATTCTGTAAATCAGTTTTTTAGATGAGAATCAGTCTGACCATTGTGGCACAGACAGTCTCCCAGGGAGCTGACACCTTCAATATCTTATCTGGGCTGACATGACATCAATTGTTAAAGTTCACTTGAGAACGTAACTTTTAAAAAAAAGTTTTGCCATTTACTTATGAAAGAATTGAAACCAACATGATCATTCTAAAAGATGAGAGACTTAACAAACAATCCAGGTCTTTTTCAATATATAATTTCAGTTACATCACACTGCAAACTTTTGCTACAAATTCTGTGTCTTACAATCTTTTTCTCCACAATCACCTGATGAAGGAGCAGCACCCTTAAAGCTAGTGCTTCCAAATAAACCTGTAGGACTATAACCTGGTGTTGTGTGATTTTTAACTGACATATTCCCTATTTTCATTTTAAGGTGAATCTCGATAGTGAACAGGAACAAAAGAGATATGAGAAAGATTACTTTTAATTTAATCCTAGGCTGAAGCATAAGAAGGTCAAAAACTAATTTACAGCCCATTTTGAACACTGTTGATTTCTTTTTCTGTTGCTACCAATACAAAAGACAATTTGCAGCATATGAAAGTGGCTGCTGATGGACTACTGTGTTGTGTTACTCAGAAGGTCATTTTCAAATCTAAGATCTTTCATAAATGCATCACAAAATCTGGTTCTGAACAACACTATCAATAAAGGTCACTAAAGGTAATCAAAGGAAATTCACCTTGCTTGTTCATTTTCATCCCAGTCATCTATTTATTTTGAGTATCACTGCTGGATATTAACTTTAAATTTTGCCCAAATGTGAATTTACTGGTCTTTGGGCAGCATACCTAATGAACCACTGATTTATCGGAAACTGCATATTAAAATTGAAGGCCGTTAAATTCATTCCATGCTCACTAATTCAATACAGTCTGTCATGTTATTGTTGTGCCAGCAAGTATTATTTTGTTTTTGTTTCATTTAATGTATGAATATGTTGTACAGTGCAGCTGTCATAAATGACTTATTTGCACGCAGGAACAGAATATGCAGCATCTTGCAAGGAAAGAAGTATATAAATATAGGAAAGCGATTTTATACTTCTCAAGCATTGTCTTTTTCTTATGGAATAGAGTAAGTTTAAGAAAGCGTCTGAGAAAGGGAAGGCATCTACATCTGTTAAAATATTGTTTCAGAAGAATAGATCAATAGTGATAACCATGATATTACTCAGATTTTTCACAAAGTCACAATGCCTTTCCTAATATGGTATGACTGCCATAATAAAATGAAATTCACATCTGAATTTTTGGAAAGCAGCATCTCTGAAACTTTCCTCGGCAAAATCAGAATCAGAATAGAATTTTGATATGATCTAAAGACTTGAGAACTCCAGTCACACAGTGACTGGAGAATTTTTTAAATGCAAGATGCATTTGATTGTTAAAATATTGAATGACTAATTGCAGGTATCTTTCTTTGCACTTCTGTTTGGTTTGTTATGATTGTAGTCTCGAACTGTTTACATTCTTTATTTTAATAATACAGTGCATATTGAGGCAAAGGTTATGCAGTATGAACTTTCAGTTTTTAACTGTAATTGCAATCCAATAATATTAGTTGTTGGTATAGATACAGGACAAGCAATCAAGCAGTTCGAGTGAAAAGTCCACTGTGACAATTTACAAAATTGAATTCGGTCATGAGATACATCTCTTGACTACCTCTGATTCATCTAGTTTTCCCGACACTGTCTTCCATAATTCTTGAACCAATCTCAATACAACCTTTACTACGGATATTATTCAGCATGCTAGTTTGAACACTTTTTCAATGTTTTAATCCTTCGGTATGCCCTCAGTTTTCCTGCAAGACTCCTCCATTCAAATTTCAATGGTCCTTTTCCTCTTTGTACCTGACTAACACAGCATTTGCCTTTCTTATGTCTTTTGACATGATTGACTGAACAGACCTTTATTACATTTGTAATTCTTAACTGCATTTTAAAGTGCATTAACAAACATCCACATTTATTTGCTGTTGATGGATCAAAGTAATTAGCATATTTGCTACTCTCCCCTCTTCTATTTATTACAATAAACAACACTCAGGTTTGATGAAAGCACAAAAAAGAAGAACTCATCTATCTTACTCATTCAACTATGAAAACAGGAAAGTCTACACATAGTATATTGCACATTCATCAACATTAGTGGAAAGGAAAGGCAAATTTATGTTTGTGGTATATACCCTTCTTCAAAACTGAAAGACAAGCAAGTATTTTCACATGGTGGAAGAACAAAGAAAATGGAGGAACAGGGATTACAAATCGCAATGATAAATGAATGAGTGGTTTTCTGCAATGGAGAAACTCCTTGGAACAGAACTAGATACTTGCCATGCAAGATGAACATAGAACATAGAACATCACAGCGCAGTACAGGCCTTTCTGCCCTCGATGTTGCACCGTCCTGTCATACTAATCTGAAGCCCATACCACCTACATTATTCCATGTATGTCAATTTGCCTGACCAATGACGACTTAAATGCACTTAAACTTGGCGAATCTACTACCGATGCAGGCAAAGCATTCCATACCCTTACTACTCTCAGAGTAAATATCATCTCAGTGAGGCAATGAAAATTTGCAAAAGTCTAAGATAAAGACAAATACTGGAAATACATGGGATTCAATATTACAGCACAAAACACACAAGTCAGATTTCAACTCTCCTAATAGGTTAATGCAGGGCAGTATGCCAAACAAGGTTCTTGATCTAAAGTATAAATTTCCTCTTTCAGGGCATTTTCTAATTTGCCCTGTATGGGCAAGATCATTTAAATTTTGATCCTTTATTTCCTAGAGCCATTAGTTCATTCAGATGGTTTTATCCAAACAGAATAAACAAATGGAAAAATAAATGTTATATGAATAAATTAGTATTTTCTTGTTTAATTTCTTATATACTGAATGAAATAAAGTCTGCTATACATGCAAAAGCTCTATTATCTTTTCCTCATTCATCAATATAAGCAAAAATATTTTCTAGCTTTTGGTTTTATTTATATTTTAATAGTCAAATATAAAAGTAACTCTTCATTGAAGTTACTGTCTGAAACCTTTATAATTTATATCAGAGGATGCCATGAACAGAAATAACAATCATGTGAATGTTTCAATTATCTCCAAAAAAATCAACAGAAAGAAATTGTAAAAAGAGAAAAGAGGATTGAGTTTTTAGAGTATACATTAAGAAAACATTAAGATTGATAAGTCCCCAGGGCCAGACCAGATTTATCCTAGGTTGCTCCAGGAAGCGAGAAAGGAGGTTGCTAAGCCACTGGTGAGGATATTTGCCTCCTCACTCTCCACAAGAGTCGTACTGGAGGATTGGAAGGAGGCGAATGTTGTTTCTCTTTTCAAGAAGGGTAATAAGGAAATCCCTGGCAATCACAAACCAGTCAGTCTTACGTCTGTGGTCAGCAAAGTTTTGGAAAGAATTCTGAGGGATAGGATTTATGACTATTTGGAAAAGCATAGTGTGATTAAAGGCAGTCAGCATGGCTTTGTGAGGGGCAGGTCATGCCTCACAAATCTTGTTGAGTTTTTTGAGGAGGTGTCAAGACAGGCCGACGACGGTTGAGCAGTGGATGTGGTGTATATGGACTTCAGCAAGGCATTTGATAAGGTTCCCCATGGTAGGCTCATTCATAAAGTCAGGAAGTATGGGATACAGGGAGATTTGGCTGTCTGGATTCAGAATTGGCTGGCTGACAAGAGGCAGAATGTGGTTGTAGATGGATAGTATTCTGCCTGGGGGGTGTGTTGAGTGGGGTCTCGCAGGGCTCTGTCCTTGGGCCTCTGCTCTTTGTAGTTTTTATAAATGGCTTGGATGAGGAAGTTGACAGGTGGGTTAGTAAATTTGCAGATGACACAAAGGTTGGAGGTGTTGTCAATAGTATAGAGGACTACTGCAGGCTGCAGTGTGACATAGACAGGATGCAGAACTGGGCTGAGAAATGGCAGATGGAGTTCAACCTGGATAAAGGTGAAGTGATGCATTTTGGAAGGTCGAACTCTTATGCTGAATATAGGATTAAAGACAGGATTCTTGGCAGTGTGGAGGAACGGAGGGATCTGAGTGTGCAGGTACATAGATCCCTCAAAGTTGCCACCCATGTGGATAGGGTTGGTCAGAAAGCATATAGTGTTTTGGCTTTCATTAACAAGGGGATCGAGTTTAAGGGCTGTGAGGTTTTGCCGCAGCTCTACAAGTCCCTGATGAGACCACACTTGGAATATTGTGTATAGTTCTAGTCACCCCACTATAGGAAAGATACAGAGGCTTTGGAGAGGGTGCAAAGAAGGTTTACCAGGATGCTGCCTGGACTGGAGAGCTTGCCTTATGAATAAGCTTGGACTTTTCTCTCTGGAGGGAAGGAGGAAGAGAGGAGACCTGATCGAGGTGTACAAAATAATGAGAGGAAAAGACAGAGTCAATAGCCAGAGACTTTGCCCCAGGTCAGGACTGACTGGAATGAGAAGTCATAGTTTGAAGATATTAGGAGGAAGGTATAAAGGAGACGTCAGAGGTAGGTTCTTTACGCAGGTGGTGGAAGCAGAGTCATTGGGGACATTTAAGCTACTGCTGGACATGCAGATGGATGGCAGTGAGTTGAGGGGTGCGTAGGTTAAGTTACTATATTGTACATGAGGATTAAATTTCGGCACAACATCGTGGGCCTGGTCTGTGTTGTACTTTTCCATGTATACAGAACAGCAGTCTCACTCGATGTAAGAAGTTCAACAATGAAAGAATCACGGATGGAATTTATAAGAAATAATGAATTGGAACAGATGGGGGAAGTAAGAATAGGAGAACATCTCAATAATATTGATCACAACATTATAAGTGTCAAAGATTGAGAGTGACATACCCAGGTCAAAGTCTAAAGTAATAAAAAAGTGCAAATTGTTAGGACCTGAGA
Source organism: Chiloscyllium plagiosum (assembly GCF_037043375.1). Taxonomy (NCBI): domain Eukaryota; kingdom Metazoa; phylum Chordata; class Chondrichthyes; order Orectolobiformes; family Hemiscylliidae; genus Chiloscyllium; species Chiloscyllium plagiosum. Next base: position 63,456,596 of record NW_028270141.1, read on the forward strand.
TTGGAACTAAAGAAGGCAAATTAGTAGAAAATATTGGCAAGCTAAAAGTTTGAGAAACCTTTCAAAAGGTAATAAATATATTTCAAAAGAACAAGCAAACATCTTAATTCTGCTTCACCATTGATGAATAAAGACCAAAAGAGACAAAAAGAAAATTAGATATGAGATGTTTTAGGAAAGAATGACAAAGAGAAATATGAACAACTCAGAGGCAAATTTACAGAATACCCATTTGGAAGGAGAAATGAAGACAACTTATCAAAGAATATATGGAAATAATAGTGTTCCCTAAAGAGGTAAACTGCAAACCAGAAATTAAGGTTAGTTGGGGCCATTAAACGATGAGCAGGTAACAATAGAAAAAAAAATGGATGCACTGAACCCCTGTTTTGCTCCACTTCTTCTGAAAGAAAATCATGAAATAATAAAGGGTGGGGTCATATTTTGGTTTCTTGTTATATTGAAGAAGTGTCTGTTGAACTTGCAATTTAATTGTTTGTTTGTCCAACGATGCTGTCAGACCTGCAGCGTTTCTCGAGTAGTTTCTGTTTGTATTTCAGATTTCCAGCATCCATAGTATTTTATTTTTGTTTGAATTCTTTATACTGTGCATCAAATGTTAATAGAATAAACTTACCCACAACCAGTAGTAACTACTGGTACCAGCTCTAGAGTTTTGCTTCAATAAACAATGTGCTTCTGTCGTATGATGATTTCTGCCAACTATAGCTGAATTGGGTGTCTAGAAAATTGGGGAGCTCGGTTTACACTCGCACTTGAGTTGACTTCCGGTTTTTTCGCTGTTTGACATCCTTAAGAAATAATTTCATGAACTCTTGCTCCACAGTTCTCACCATTATGCTATAAATTTATCCAAAGGAACAATTCAGTCCACAGATATTACATTGCCTTCGAAGATACTTAAAACATATGTTAAGGTTATTTGTCTCACATTTATTTCAGTAATGTTGTTGTCAATGTGACTGATGATGCAGTTACATAATTGCACCACTTAATCAGTTAAATGACCTGTCACTCTTCCTTTCTTTTTCACACGCTGGACTCATTACTAAACAGCGATGCTCCTGGGAGTGAGGGTACATTGTGTTTTTTTTAATATAAATACAAAACAAGTTCTGCATAGCAGCCGGACATGTTGTCAAACCTGACAGTGAGTGATATCAGTGGGAAATTCATTTTGTGGCGGTATGTTTAAATGTGTTTAGCCGCCGCTGAACGCCTGTCCTCGCAAAGAAACTTGGCACATGAACTGTTGCCCTGTCGTGCTCTGTGTGAGCTTTCCCGCCCCTTCCTCTGGTGAACGGCTCATTGGAGCTTCGCGCAAGCTGCAGTGGCGGCAAGCCAAGCCGACCCTGTCAGTGACTGTTCACTGGCCGACCTGCCAATGACTCCCTTCTCCACAAACCAATCCCTGCCACCGACAGGCGGGCTTTCCCCTCCGTCTTCTCTCTCCCCCACATCACAGGGAACTTTCAGTGCTGTCAGGAGCCGTTTTTAATCCCCTCCTACCCTCTGTCCCTGAGCGTGAAATGATCATTTTGCCTCATCATTCAGGGGAGAGATTCTCACTGAGCTTCCAGGGTCTACTCCCACCTTTCATGATCCGCGTTTTGCTAAACGATTCCACAGTTTAGGGACGTGTTCTAAATCCGGCGCGCCAGCAGCGAAGGGATCTAACTGGGAAAGCTGAGACTTGATCCCCAGGGACTTATTATCTTTTTTATTTTCCCGTGGAACGCTTTCCATTGCAGCCAACTTTCAGCAGCAGCTCCAGCCCTCGCCCTGGAGCCAATGACCTGAGACTAAAACACTGTCACTCGGTCCGATGGGAATCGGGCAAATTAGCATTTACGGTCTTATCTCTTTCGAAGTATCTGTGTAGAAAAGGCACCGGGATTGTTTTCATGTGTCATTTACAGCTGCATTTACAGACCGTGTGGATGTTATCTGGAGCGGACGGCATGGCACGATTCCCCTTGTGTTTGAACTCCGCAATACTGGTGTTAATTACTTGTGATTTCCGCCTGGTGACAGCAAGTAAGTGTTTTTTTTTAATCTCTTCTTTTTCTAAACATTGCACAGATGCCGATTGTAACTTTAAAAGGACAAACCCTTGTCAGCCTTCTCTAGGTGTCTGAGGGTGACCTCAGGTTTCTGTCCTCGCCTGATGGTGTTAATGAAAGACCCTGCAGAACTGAGGCAAGAACAGGGCAATGCCATGAATTGTATTTAGCGATGTGTCGGCTACCCGCTTGGTTAGTTTGGATCTCGGTCGGAGCTCCTGGGCACAGTCGCTATATTTTAAGCTTCACGGACATGATACATTCCAGGAAACCGCGGAAGTGGGGGAGGAGGGGTGGGTTGGAACAAAAGCAAATCTACAAAGGGAATGTGTTTGAAAGAAGCACAAAATTCTCACAAAGTACTAATGTATAGTCCCAAGAAACCAAGCCAGAGAAGGTACAGAGATCGGCGATGAATACAGTTATGAGCGAGAAATCTGTGTGAAAGAGCCCCAGTAACCTGAGTAAAGCAAGCAGATATATAAAAAGGGGACAGGGCGAAACAGGTGAAATATTACAGTTAGGTGGGAAACCGGCAGGATTGCACTGGAGAAATGGACCGGGGCTGGAGACTCTTTAAAGGGCACATTACATGTGTGCAACAGAAACACCAGTAAAACAAGCATTGCACAAAACAGGAACATGGCCCAGGGACATGGGGCGAGCGGGTTAAAACAGTGGTGAGATGATATATGAAGAGTAACAACTTGAGCATGAATTTCTAACAAAGAGAAAACAACGCGAGGGGACAGCTTGAAAAAGTATCTGCAATTAATCTGAAAGCAAAACAACAAAAAAAATACAGGGATGAGAACGAAGGGGAATACGAGCGAGTAACACTGGCAAGGAAGAGAGAGAAAGATGTGTCCAGTAGTGGAATCAAACACCTGTGTAAATCTCATGACTGCTGTTTGGGGTCTGAAACAAGTGAGAAAAGACACAATGAAATAAATATTTGGCGAAGAATGTTTTAGGATTCTGAGTTCCCGGTTTAGTCATGGGTTGCCATCACCAGTTTCGGGTAGTCGCTATTTGTAAACAGAATCAAAACGTGTAGCACAGGACTCTGACCTGCTCATGTTGGCACCTGCCCGAAATGATCGATTTGACATCCACACAGCAACCAGTGAAGTACGTGTTTTTCGATCGGTGATAACGCATGCAAAACAGAGTTTATGACTGAAAGTCTGTGTAGGAATGTTATAATTGACCTGACAATGCGAATTAGAGTGATTGTTGTTTCAGCCAAAGTACGTTAGCAGCAAACCTGAGGGGTCTTTGTTCACTGTGATGTCCTCGTTGTGTTGTGACAGCGGTTGTGAATGTTGTTTGTGTAAAAATGCATCAATTTAAATACTTGAGAGAAGTAAAGCAATGTTTCATCCACACGTTTCCCCATCAGTCACAGGCCTCAGAAGCAGAGGAATGCGAGGAGGGCATTCACTCAGAAGAGGGAAGCTGAGGCAACACGTTGGTAAGGACCGGGTAACAGGTTCATTCCAAGATCGTGAGAGAGAGCATCAGTCCACCCTTTCTCCAGGAACATGGTGCGGACAGACCTCAATTAGGAATTAGAAACATAATATGGGAGAGGGATGAGAATGCAAACACCGTTTTAAAGCGCACCAGTTAATCAAGTTTCAACAAATTTTGACAATTATCAAATATAAATTTCCTGACTTAATCATTTCAGTCATTTCTTGGTAGGTAGCAAAAATGATTTGCAGTTGTTTATAACACGCAATGCAGCAACTTGTATCGGTGTGTAACACATATGCGATCCAGTTGTTCACACATTACTTTCAAACATCATCAAGCGAATGAAAATGTTGCAAACTTATATTCGAAGTGTCACTGAACAGAAGTAGAGCTCAGAGAAGCAGCACTTAGCAACTTAACCTCATTACCCTTGCGATAACATCCTCATTGTCCTTTCACCTTTCAACCATTTGTATCAAAAGCAGCTACTGGTGCGTCACTGCAACGTTCACCCAATCTTTACTAAATAACTGGAAGTGTCACTCGGAGTTTCGGGGGAAATATGCTTACCCGTAATCTGCTGTTTGATAGCATCTTTATTCAGGGTTGGAACATGTAGATACTGGTGAGATATGCAAATAATACAAATCCCAACAAAACATTAAGCGGGTCCCATGGGTGGTATTGGGTCAAAACATTGCAGGAAGAGTACTCACTCTCCAGCGGACACTATGAATGGGATTAGTTGTCTCAATTGATAAATGTCATCCGCAATTAAACTAAGTGTCAAGTACTTTCAGAATGTTTTAGTATAATGGACATACTGTTCTATCTCACTGTACGTAGTTTTACTGAAAAAAAAACCCAGCGAATCTGATCCTATCTTCACACTGAAGCTTGGTCCGGATATTTGGTGTGTCAGTATACACATGACTTCCTCAGTATCTGCTACATGTGAGGGATTTAGAAATTCAAGTGTACTTCTTTGCTTGTACTTGAAATTGGTCAGGAACTTATTACAGAGAACGCTGCTCATCCACAGAGCAGAAAACCGAAAGGCAAACAGGCTTGATTCAAAATCGGACCTGTTTGCTTTGTTTTCGAAGCTGCCATTTTCTTCAGACCCTCTGTCAGTCAAGGTAACAGAAGCTATTTTGACGCTTTCATTGACACAGGGCAAGTAAGCTCACTGTAGGGTTACTAATGCTATATTTAAAAATAACGCTTAACAAAAGTTAGAATACTGTCAAATTAGATAATGAAAACACCGCCACCATCAGCATTTTATAAGCTTTATCAGGATCTAACCCATCTCATAAAAACGTACAATTCTCATCGTACATCGAGAAAGCGACACGGTGAAATCAAATCCATGATTGGAAATGCTATAATAGCGAACTTTCTTTCAGTTTTATCTGCGAACCCGCAGCCACAAATTGAATTTGTGGGACTCGGTGTCGTGCTATTTCAAGGTTCCCCAATAATCCACAAAAGGAGCCCCAGTAGGGAATTTCGAAAGGACTAATCGCTGTTGGACCAAGGACACCCTCATCAACTGCCTTTATTTCATTCAGGTATTAGTGCTTGTCATTTCTTGCTGGATTGTAGTGCCAGGCAGCAGTTGGCATACCTGGGATTCCTTTTTCATTGCCAGGCAATTACTGAGCTCTCGGACAGTCTAGTCCTGCAGTTCTCAGAAATTGATCCTGTGCCAAATCAAATCGATAGAAGCCAAGAATGAATTGATGTTTGTTAATGGACGACCTCTCAATAGGAATCGCACAGTCAAAATGAAATGCGAGTTCACAACACGGACACAAGGCTCTTAGACTCCGCTCCGACCCTGCGCCCTCCTTATCCCCGTATCGCTAAAAAAAATGCTTGCCCCAGTGGACTTTGAGCATTTCTGTACCGCCCAGGTGTTATTCGAATGCATTTTAGAATGCATAAATTTGCCATTTTCCACGAAAATGCTACACCAGTGAGACCACCGTGAGCAGTGTTAGTGCGCGCTCTCACAGCTTGTAAAACATGAAACATGAACCGGCATCTCCAAATCAGTTCTGAAAACCCGTAGTGACGGGAGCTTTTTAAAATACATTTTCCTTTCATTGGGCTTGTGTGGAGGGCCGCGTCGCTGCTTGTTGTTCACATAGCGTCTAGATTTATTGTTTCTGCTTCTTGGAATGCAGATACATGTGCCAAAGGTTTTCAATTTTGCACTGTTCAGTTTTGCCAAAGCTTGGCCATTCGAATGGGATTCTGTTGCGTGCCCAGTTCGCATTCGGGAGCTGTGCATCTGGGATCAGTTCCCGTAAATGCCGTGTATTCTGGGCGGTATAAGCTCTGGGCTTGTCAGCAGTGAGTTGGAAATGAATCTGCTGCAGTCTGCATGCTTTACCAATCGGAATGTATCATCCACTCACCACGAAAAGGAGGAAATGTCACGTCTGCACTGTGTTCTGAATCGTAACATTGTGTTAAGACGCATCTTGTGACTGGGGTCATAGAAATATCAGTTTTGTTTATGTAGCAACATCACGTCAAGCCTGTTCTGTCACCAATGTCAATTAGGCTGAAGTGCTATTTCAATATGTTTGGAAACACTGCTTTTTCACTAAGTGGAAGAATGTCCTTAGCATTAGATAGCTTTTCATATCCTCCATCAAGTATCCCTCTCTTAGGTAAAGCTATCTCTGCTCCAACTGCCCCCCCCCCCCCCCCCCACCGTTATTCACATCCCTAAAAGTACCTCATTCCTAACCTTAGTGGGGCACTCATTATTACTTTAGTGCAGCAATTTTATACTATCACTTTTTCCACAGAGGCAGAAATACGTGAGAGGGTGGAAAAGGTTAGAAAGGCTTCAGATTTCAAAGAAACGGAGAGGCAGATGGTGCAAGATGCAATGCAGAAGGCATGGTGGTGTCAGGCAAAAGGGGATAGTAATGGGCCAAGTCAGAGGATAGTGAATTACAGAATCTGAACTTCCAATGAATAAAGGTAAAATGATCGCTTTTAACCACTGTCACCTCATGTGAGTATCATCAATTGCCAACACATTAAGTTCTCAGCTGTCAACAACTCTACAAAACTGAACAAAATCCATAAATAGTGAAAACATTCAGCTCTTGGCAACTACAAAATAGTTAGCAGCTCCTGTTGTCTGGAAACTGAATGTTGAGCCTGAAGTTGGTAAGTGATCATTTCTTATGTCCGATTTGAGCAAGATGTGGAAAGTATTACCTTGAGGGGGATGTGAGTAATGGATGTAATTCTCTAGAATTGGAGTAAGGCTTATTTAAACTCTTACAGGTATATTTAAGGTCCTACCATCAGTTAGTAAAAGAGATTTTCAGTCCATCAGTCTATGTTCGACTGGTATCTAAGTTACCAAGGTGAAAAGTTAACATGTTAACCCACTGCATCTCCAGTGAGCTCTCCATAACATGGATGAAGTCAAGACTATTCTTCTAGTTCAGTTGGCTTCAATTATGCAAAGTGCACAATCTGCTTTATCATCCTCTCACTTGCACATGTATACTTTGAACAGTTTAAAATGTGGAGTCATATTCCAGCTCTGCAGATTTTCTTGATATCCCGAGTCGTGCTCTTCATTTCATTCTGAAACCTCTGTAACAAGTAAAATTCTTTTAAATGTGAGTTACTGCTAATTATTTTGAAGTTGCCAAGAGGTGAATGTTTTCACTATTTATGGATTTTGTTCAGTTTTGTAGAGTTGTTGACAGCTGAGAACATACTGTAAGTAACAACTGTTAATATGTGTTACAAACATTATTAATATATCATTTTATTGTTATATTATCGCATTTCTATCTTATTCTTATTTTGCTTTTAACTGTGTTACATTGTTAGACAGTGGCATTCTCTTCTCAGAATCGATGTTTTTTGGAAAGAGAGGTGCAAGTAGAGTCATAGAGTCTGTTACGATACGGGGTAAACCCTCCTGCTTAACTTAACCCAGCAACACAAAAGAGATTTATCCCGTGCAGTAATCTGTGAAAATTTGATAGGCCAAGAACTAGTTAAAATAAAAATTAACGTTTCTTTCTTAAAGTACAACAGAGAATAATTAACTAACAACTATTCACAATTCCTTCCTCTAACCTATTTTTTACCTTCCCTTCTATAATACTAGCCTGATAAAACTCCACATTAAGATTTACAAACAACACTTCTTATCTCAAAACCAGGCAGCTTTCAGCTTTCTCTGAATTCCTGTCTTGTTTTCTTCCTCTTCGTGAGTCTGCTTCATAGTTTACTGATCGATAAAGATACCTTTGAAGAGAGCTATTTTTTGGGCAGACTTTTTACATGCTGGTGGCTTGGCAGTTCTCCTTCCAACTGTTAATTTTCCCGGGTCTTATATTCCCAGCATCGGATTGTGTCATTAGCTTTGAAGATTGTCAATATACTCAATTCAAACTTAATTGGAATTTGGTATTTTTTTGGGATATAATTTAAACTGATTGGCCTAATTCAAATCTGTTTTGTCATTTCCAGGCATCCAGCTAATTTAGCTTTCGAGCAAGTGTTACATTGTTACCTTATTGGGAACACTTGACGCTGTACGTTAACTCTACCAGCTTTTAACTCTCTTAAAGGTACAGTACACCCACATCTTCAAAACAAGTCATAGGTATATACAGCGTGGAAACAGCTTCTTCAGTCCAATTCACCCATGTTGACCAGGTCTCCTAAATTAATCTAGTCCCATTTACCAGCACTTGGCCCATATCCCTCTAAATCCTTCCTATTCAAATACCCATCCAGTTGCCTTTGAAATGTTGTAATTGTACCAGCCTCCACCACTTCCTCTCATTCCATACACGCACCACCCTATGCATGAAAAAGTTGCCTCTTTGATCCCTTTTAAATTTTTCCCCTCTCACTTTCAACCTATGCTGTCTAGTTTTGGACTCCCCCACCCTGGGGAAAATATCTTGTCTATTTACCCTATCCATACCCCCCATGATTTTATGAACCTCTATAAGGTCACCCCCTCAGGCTCTGATGCTTTAGGGAAAATAGCCCCAATTTATTCAGCCTCTCCCTATAAAGAAAACCCTCCAAACCTGGCAACAGTCCTGTAAATCTTTTCTGAACCCGTTCAAGTTTCACAACATCCTTCCTATAGCAGGGAGACCATTTTTCTTTACCTTTCAATAATGTGGTCAATTTGAATAGCTGGTAGAAAACTTTGTGTGTTTAAATATGCTGGATTATGTATTCATCCCAAAAGTCTAATGCCATGCCTCTCATTCAGAACTCATACAGGAACACACAAAGAAGAGATATGCTGATGTAAACTAGTGCATTGTCACAAGTTATAAACAAATAATAGTTTGCATTTCCATGTTTGGCTTGTCTCAGAAGAAAGCATATGGTGTTGACCCAGTGAAGGAAATGTTTCACTGCTGAAGGGTTGTCTGGATGATTTCGGGAGCAACAGTCATACATCAATATGATGCGTGAAGCAAGCAGAGAATGAGAACATTGGCTAACTTACTGTATTGCCAGCCATTGATCAGCATTTGGTCGGCAAGCCCAACTGAAGAATTTCACAAAGTTTTGCGACTAATGCTGTTGATTTTAAAAATCCCTGAATGTGATTAGAAAAAAACACAGTTTTGAACCACTCAGATACACATTTCAGACAATGAATGAGATGTATTTCCAGGAGCATAGTGCAGCTGAAATACAAGAGGAAGACGACATGGTATTTTTTTCTGTATTGATTAGACTACCTGAATTATGAACTCAAGAGTTTGCCATCGAGTAGAATTGGACTGGAGGTTTCCCAGTATCCACTAGAATCTTTGACATGGAATCATACAGCTCCAAAGGAAGATATTTGACCATCGAGTCTGTGCCAGCCATTGGTGTAGCTGTTGGTACCATTCCCAAGAACCATGGAATTTATTTTCTTTGAAGTATTTATCAAATTCTTTTTAGAAAGATACTATTATATGTGCAATAAATTCCATATCACCTTTAAAAAAAATTAAAGTTTCTTTATGTTAGTCCTTCTGCAATTACTTTAATCTCTGACCTCTGGATACCAAGTCTTTTGCTATTGTACCCACTTTCTCCTAATTTACTCTGGTAGAACCCTTCACCATTTGAACACCATTATTAAATCTTGCCATAATTTTTCTTTGGTAGGGGAGACAACCTTTCATCTTCAGCCTTCCTGTGTAACTAAATTCCCCCATCCTTGGCAAATCTAGTAAATCTCTTCTACTACTTTTCCAAAATTTAAAACGTCACACCAGAATGCTAAGGTCTACCCAGAGTCTTTTGAATCTTGCTTACTTTTGTTACTCTATGCATGTATTAAAAGGTCAAGGATCCCATTTAGGTTTATAATAGCCTTTGCACTTTATCCTGGGACCTTCATAGATTTGTACACATACATACACTCTGCTCCTGTACTCCTTTAAACATACCATTTCATTTGTATTACTAACCCTCATTCCTCCTCAAAAATATATATATCCCTTTGTTGGTTGGCAAGACTTTCCATCAGTATAATATTTTAGAAAATTCACCTTATCATTTGAATTTGAAAGGAGAAGGGACTCAGTCATAGATTCATACAGCACAGAAAAGGCACTTTGGCCCATTCTGCACCAATATAACTACTACTAAATGTGCACTAATTTCAATTTCCTGCACTTGTCCCATATCCTTGAACGTTATGACATTTCAAGGGTTCATCACCTCATTAGCAGCAGCACTGAGTCAAGATGGAAATAGTCCATATCCTGATCATTTGTATGCAGTAGCTTGGATAAAAGACACTGCTGATAGTAAGAGCACAGCAGAATCTCATCAACCGTAGAAGTGCTGGATTGGGCAGGAAGTGTTTTTGCCCACACTCCTCTAGTCTCTGCTCCGGACAGTAATTTGGAGGAAGATCCTTTGTGATGGAAAGTGCGTGCTTTATATATTTATATTATTATAATTTGTTTTTGAGTTTGGATTTTTGAATTTGACTCGTGGCTGAAGAAGTGTCACTGGAATCGAAAAGTTAATGTTGTTTTCTCTCCATTGATGCCACCATACCAGTTGAGTTTCTCCAGCAACATGTGTTTTTGTTCATGAGAAAAAGACTTCCTGGCAGTAATGGGGTTTTGTTTAAGTTGGGAGGAGGTTCTCAGTGAACAATGTAAACAGTTGTACATTTGGCTTCAGTTTGGGAAATCAAGGATTGTTTGTGTTTTTCTTTTGATTAGAGGAAACAACTATAACTTGAAAAAAATGCCTTTGTGTTTCAGTTGGGGAGCTTTGCAGGTTTCTCAGTTGAAGTTGGATGTGTAAAGCAGTTGGTCCTGAGAAACAAAGAAGAAAAGTTAGATTGGTGAAAATACTATTAAGTTTTGTCAAGAGTAGCATTATTCAAGAGTCAAGAGTAGCTTTATTTGTCATTTCTACTATCTACCACTGGTACATTAAAAATGAGATGGCTTTCCTCCAGGACTAAGGTGCTACGTGGACAGCACAAACTACACAATCACACACAGGGCGGCATAAAGTGCATAAGAAGTGCAAAACAAGCAAGATAGCACAGTACTTCCTGACTCATCAAGACACCAGGCGCAGTAGTGTACAAATTACAGTGTAATAAAAAAATGATAATTAATACAACATTGTTCTCGCAGTAATTTGAAGTCATGCAAAGAGTTTCAGATGGAATAGAGTCTGATCACACTGTGTTAAGGAGCCTGATAGCTTGAGGGAAGAAACTGTTGCACAATCTGGCCGTGAGACACTGAATGTTCCGGTATCTTCTGCCAGATGGCAGGAGGGAGAAGAGTTTGAGTGAGGGGTGTGTGGGGTCTTCCACAATGCTCCTAGCCTTTCAGATGCAGTGTGAAGTGTAAATGTCTGTAATAGAGAGAAGAGAGACCCCAATGATCTTCTCAGCTGTCCTCACTATCCGTTGTATGGACTTATGATCTGAGATGGTGCAATTCCCAAACCAGGCAGTGATGCAACAGCTCAGGGTACTCTCAATGAACCCTCTGCAGAATGTGGTGAGGATAGGGGCTGGGAGGTGGGCTTTCCTCAGCCTGTGCAGAAAGTAGAGATGCTGCTGGGCTTTCTTGGCTACGGAGTTGGTGTTGAGGAACCAGGTGAAATTCTCCACCAGATGTGTGCCAAGAAGTTTGGTGCTCTTCACAATCTCCACAGAGGAGCCATCGATGTTCAGTGGAGAATGGTCTCTCCACGTGTTCCTGAAGTCAACAACCATCTCTTTCATTTTGTCCATGTTCAGATAAAGCTTGTTAGCTCTGCACCAGCCTGTTAGCTGCTGCACCTCCTGTCTGTATGCTCACTCGTTGTTCCTGCTAATGAGACCCGCTACCGTCGTGTCATCAGCGAGCTTGATGATGTGTTTCAACCTGTCAGCAGGGTGAACAGCAGTGGACTGAACACACAGCCCTCGGGGGCCTCCATGTTCAGTGTGATGGTGTTGGAGATTCCAATCTGGACTGACTGAGGTCTCCCAATCAGGAAGACCAGGATCCAGTTACAATGGGAAGTATTTAGGCCCAGCAGACTCAGCTTTCCAATCAGTTGCTGAGGAACGGTAGTGTTAGATGCAGAACTGAAGTCTATGAATAGTAATCTGACATAGGTGTCCTTCTTCTCCAGGTGGGTAAGGGCCAGATGGAAGGTGGTGGAAATGGCATCATCTGTTGAGTGGTTTGGACGATATGTGAACTGCAGGGTGTCCAGTGAGGGGAACAGCAGGGTCTTAATGTGCTGCATCACGAGCCTTTCGAAACACTTCATGATGATGGGTGTTAGCGCAATGGGACGGTAGTCATTGAGACAGGACACTGGAGACTTCTTCGGTACGGGGATGATGGTAGTGGCCTTGAAGCACGTTGGAACTCTGGCACAGATCAGGGAGATGTTAAAGATGTCCTCGAGAATATCTGCCAGTTTCAAAGCAGGGGTCTTAGACTAAAGCTGAAAGTACTTGAAAATAAGAAAGTTTCAGCTCAGTTGTATGATGAGGCTTTCAGGTTCTCAAGGTTGAAACTTTATTGCTGGAACAGCACAGCAGGTCAGGCAGCATCTAGGGAACAGAAGATTCGACGTTTCGGGCACATGCCCTTCTTCAGGTTCTCAATCCTAGGAGTTGCAACCACAAATAAATTAAGACCTCTCGGGGTGATAGAGAAGAGAATATTATTTAGTATGAATACAATAAGGGGTGCTTTTAGGATTATATTTTTAACATGTGTTTAAAAATTTTAAAGATATGTTATATGCAAATAGTTTTGATTATTCCATTTAATCCTAATTGCTTTTGTGTAATAAACGTATTGTTAAAACCAAAATCAGCAACATTGCAGGCATGTTTCATTAAGATTCACTCCGTTCATTAAAGTTTCCTTAAAATATTTAGTTAAAACCAAAAAAGAGCAATTATTTATAAATTTCAGTTTGGGATCTGATTTGTCAAGTAATAATGTCAGCTGGGATCATAACACACTGCATATAAATATATTAAGGTTTGAGATGAGCTTTGCTGGTTGTTTTCTCAGATCAGGACTTTTTCCATTTGAAGCGTAACATCAGGTATTTATATCTGAAGGTCAGAGGGCAAAACAAAATTTGTATTCATTAGCGGGTGAAGGAGGAGATCATACATCAATCCTTTTAGGTTTATTCACAAAATGAGACATTACAAATGTATAACTCCTCATTCAACAAACCATCACCAGTGGCAAAAAGTGTTGCTTTGTATTTTTCTTAATCAACCTGTTTGGACATACTGTAATACACCTCTAGGGCAAATGGGACCTAAGCCCAGACTTTCTGGCCCAAAGGCACCACATCTCTTTACATGTGCATGTCATTTCCAATGAGTGTATATGCACCTTTAGACACTCAATCTTACATTATACAATTAAAAGATTTCCTTTCCTACCCTTTGTAAAACTAAATTTTACTTATGAACATTATTTCAAAAAACATGACTTTCAATTTCCTCTATAAGGAAATTGCAAGATGTCCTTCTTCTAAGACGCCTGCCCCAAGAATATTTTGGGACAATCACTCCTTTTAATGAAGCAGTCAGATAATTGATGACTTATATCAAACCATTTGATCTCAGAGAATTACTTTTATTTAACATTTGTTTTATACAAATAAGGATGCTCGTTATTTTTTTTCTTTATGCTTTTCATTAAATAAATATTATCTCACACAAAATGATTCTCTATGTAACATTCAATGGACAAAGTCTTTTATTTATACCTGCCCCTGAAATATTTGACAATAGAATCCCATATCCACTGCTTCCAAAGGAGCCAGTGCTTCTGAAGCTAAAGTACTTCTGAGAATGCTTTTTATTTTCTATTTTCCCAACCTAACTAGCAACATTTTCCACTTTCATCCACAAGAACTATTATGATACCTCCTGCCCTTAAATACACATCAGGAAGATTGATATGCAAAGCATCACTAAAATGAAGTACCTTTGTCATCTTTGTGTCATCCAATTACAGAAGCTTAAGTATACATTTCTTCAAATTTAATTTTTAAACTTTTTTTATTTTCTTTCAAAAATTCTTGATATTTGTGTATTTCATTGTATTACTTACTTCTAATACTTCAAAACTAGCATCTGGTCATGTCTGAGTGCACAACCACTTAAACAAACCAATTAACCATGCAAATACTTGGATTCTTCTTTGGATGTAATGTCATCTTTTTGTGATGACCTTGAGCAAATAATTGGGTGGGAGTACTATTTTATAAATAACATTGTTGATGCAAGTAACTCCAGGCTTATTCTGCTTAATGTCTAAACCAATATATTTAAAAACTCCAGAGGCCTGACTTCCAATATTAAATTCCACTTTACACTTATTTATAGCATATTTCTCAACTTTCATGATACTATCCCTGTAAAAAATCAACACAGGTCATGAAGGTGCCTGCAAGCTTCCCTTCTTAATACGAATAAAACATTATGGCATGATTAGATTCTAATCATATTCCATAGTTGACCTCTTGTAATGCTTGCCTTTTAAGAATACCTCTAAAACATTTCTGTCTGAAACATTTCACTTTGTAGTAATGTGAGTTTTATGTCAATTAGAGTCATAGAGATATACAACAAAGAAACAGAACCTTCAGTCCAACTCATTCATGCCAACCAGATATAATAACCTAATCTAGTCCCATTTGCCAGCACTTTGCCCATATCCCTCTAAAACGTTCCTATTCATGTACCCATCCAGATGCCTTTAAATGTTGTAATTGCACATTCTCTGGCAGCTCATTCCATACACGCACAACCCCTCTGTGTGAAAATGTTGCCCCTTAGGTCCCATTTAAATTTTTCAAGGTTACACTTAAAAACTATGCACTTATCTGCTCCTGTGCTGTGAACTCTCCCACACAGGTTCTTTCAAGGTCAGCTGTGAATTTTGAGGTCTATTAATTTTTCCTAGATGCACTCCGATGTCTAGAGATACTTGAACTCAAACAACAAAGGCAGTAACTGATCAGATTCACTAGTGTGACAGACAGCAATGTAGGTTTCTTTCTCTGACCATGTGGTCGCTGCCTTTGTCTTCCTCCTTTTTAAAGTGCCATTGCTTCGATCTTTGTCCCCCAAAGTTCCAAAACAATGCAACAGCATATAAAACAGTAATTACTGCTCCTGGAATTCGAGGAAATCACTTCCAACACTTAAAATACTTCAAATAAAGAGCAGCTCTTATAGCCACAATTTTCTCTCGTCCTTCATCCTGAATTACCCAGAATCCTTGATCTAAAGCCCCACGAATATTTAGCAAAAAGAGATAAAAAGACGTTCAGGATTACTTTTCCTGTTGTGTGAAAGTCCATTTTAATGTTAATCTTGTTAAGTCAGTCTTTACAACTCTGAGAACTAGCCATTTTGTATGTGATAATTTTCTAATGCAAGAGTCCCGCTCAGATCCACTACTGAAACACACACTTCACTTTTTATTTTCTACTCTGCTATCCTATTTTCATAATCCATGGACTTCACTTCTTGAACATTTTGAACATGTAGCAATCATTAAGGAGGCCAGTAATTTCTTTATGATGTGTTCAATTTGTATTGGAGTGTGTATTGTAAAAATTCGGGAACAGACAGTTCCAAGGTTTGCTGCATTTGACTATTGAGTTGGTCATTTCAATTTTGCCAAGTTATGTATCGGGCTTAGAGTCACAATCATAGAGATGTACAGCATGGAAACAGGCCCTTCAGTCCAACTCCTCCATACCAAGCAGATATCCTAAAAATTAATCTAGTTCGATTTGCCAGCATTTGGTCCTTCTCCCTCCAAATGTTCCTACTCATACACCCATCCAGATGCCTTTTAAATATTGTAATTGTACCAGCCTCTACCACGACTTCTGGCAGCTCAATCCATACATGCAAAACTCTCTACAGGAAAAGGTTGCCTCTTAGATCATTTTAAATCTTTCCCCTCTCACCTTAAAACTATGCCCTTGAGTTTTGGGCTTCCCTACCCTGGGTAAAAGACCTTTACTATTCACCTTATCTATGTCTCTCATAATTTTATAAACTTCTCTAAGGTCACCCCTCAGCCTCCGATGCTCCAGGGAAAATAACTCCAGTCTGTTCAGCTTTTCCCTATAGCTCAAACCCTCCAACCATGGCAATATCCTTGTAAGTATTTTTTGAACCCTGTAATGAAGCAGCTGAAGATGATTGAGCCTAGAACATTACTCTGAAGAACTTAGACCTTGTAATGAAGCAGCTGAATATAATTGTGCTCAGACATTACTTTGAAGAAAATCGATAGTGACATTCTGAGGCTGAGATGGTTAATCTTGAACAACTACAGCCATCTTTTGTGCTGGATATGACTCAAACTAGCAGCGAGTTTTCCCCTGAGTCCCAATTATTCTACTTTTGTTATCCCTCCTTCCTGCCACACTTGGTCAAATGTCAAGGGCAGAAACTCTTGGCTTGTTGCAAAGTTTTAAATAGCTTACTCAAGATAGTTCAAGATTGACTGAAGAATAGGTCACAGTCAATTGGAGAAGAAGACAGATAAAGACAGAAGTAGTCTCCCATGCAGAAACCCACTGTTAAGCTATGTTGCAGAGGAGGTGACTTAACGCTTGGCTCTGTGCAGTCAGAACTTGTGAAAACTTTCTACTAGTCAGAAGATACTAGTTAGTAGGTATAGTGTGTTGGCATTAAGGCTCAGATAAAGCTCTGGGCCTGTGGATGTTGGCGGGATGGCATTAATAGTTCAGTGCAGCTTTGAGTAAAGATGAAGAAAACCCACAAAAGCATTTCCTTGGTGCAGTTCAGCAAGATGAGAGCTCAGGAAAAAAACTCCAGAGCAATGCTGGTTTGGTGAAGCTCTTTATGAAAAATCTGGAAGTGTTCCAGAGTATAAGTGCTGGTGTATAGTTTTGTGTAAGCATAGACCTAGGAGAGGAAGGTGGGACATTAGAACGTGAGCAATTGCTGTGGCAATCCTTGGTGGACTAGCTCTTAAGGGAGTTTCAGAACCAGGCCATCAAAAATGAAATATTGGAAACTCTTGTAAAGTCTTAATGAGGTTTAGTGAACCACAGAATCATTAACATCTTGCGGTGGGGTATGTGGAATGGAAAGGTTGCTGAGAAATCAGTGGGGTTGATTGCATTTTGAATATTCTTTTTAAGATATGCTGTTTAAAATATTCTTTGGAGGTTTTAACCATAGATTGTCCGTAATTCATATTTATCTTATATGATGTCAGACTATAGGTCAGATCTATCTTTGCACATGCTAAACTTTCATTAGCAATAATTTTTGCATGTTTTTCAAAACTTTTACTAGTAATATGTTTGTTATTTTTGTTGATGGAAGAAAGCTGGCTGAGTTGTTATGAATCCAAAATGAGATATACCTGCAACCTATATAGTTGACCATATCATCAACCTGGTTCAATAAATATATTTTTATAATCATTGATGGAGTGGGACTGGAACAGTTCTAATGGCCTGACCAACCTTGGTTGTAATCCTTACAATTGTTGCATTCTTCCATTTGCTGGATTATTTTGTACCCACCTTCATCCTTTTGCATGATAGCCCCAAGCAAAGCAGAACCCTGTTCTATTTTATTCTGTTTTTGATGACTGTCTTTGTAAAACACAGGAATGTCAATGCTTTCTGTGAACTGCTCAGATTCTGAGACTGCAATTAATCCAGATTAACCATGAAGAATACATTTTAGTAGTTCATTATCATGTTGGTGTACCACTGTCTTAGACTAATGCCTTATTGCCCCAAACTGTACTCCACTACATAAAAAAGGTAAGTTCTTATTCCCCTCAAAGATTGTGTAAAATATTTGAAAACACCCAGGTTACATGTTGTCTTGTTCAGTGCACATTGTGTAGATTCTCAGCAGTAAGAAAAGTAGTTGTGAGCAGTATTGGAAATGGAGGATTTCTGTGACAAAAATACCATGTCAATTCAAAGGTTAAGCACTTACTTGTTTTAATTAACATTTAGAAGTCAACTACAGTTACTGAGTATCAAACAATGACTAGCCAATTAAATCCGATATTATTAAATCTCATCCTACTGTATTCACCTGACCATGTAATTAGTCAAGCACAAAATTTAGTTAAGATTTTTATTTATAATTTAATGCATGTCATAGCTAAATTAACAAAGATTCAGACAAAACAAAATTGTTAGAAATAAATAAATCCATGTTACAGGGGACCTTGTGAAAAAAATTAGTGATTGAATTCTGACTTGCCCTGTAATTCTGACATGGGATGCCAACATATGGATTTGCAGTGCATTTGTCTGCAATTCCTCTCTATTCTATTTGCAGCATAGGCTTTAACATAATAGGCATGTCGAGATTAACAACTCTACTAAGACAGCAGTGCTAGGAACTTTGGACGCACACAATATCACCAATAGAATTTTGGTGTCCTGGAATTCTGAAATACCTGAAATCTTTCCGAACTTTGCAACTGTGGCAGAGTCGAATCCTGGTCGGTGCAACCCTAAAGACATAGGCTGGAAACTTACAGGAATCTGAACAATGTGGAATATGGCAAGATTTATGATAGAATCAGCTGAGAATTTTGGCAAAGTCTATGGCAATGTTGGGAGCATTTCACTCCATCTTTCAGGCATTTGAACAGTGACATGGTGAATTTTTTGTGAGGCAGGTAAAAGTTGCCGATTAAGGAGATTATTATCTTGTTAATGGCCCAAATTGCCTCATCAATATTCAGACATCTGTCATACTAAATGCACCAAATTACCTGGATGTCGAGCAAACCTGACATGTAAACCAGAACAGGTACCTGGTGCATTCGGTTCGCTGCTTTCTCTACAGGACCCCATTATTATGTTGGACCAAACCACATCTCAGGGTAGTATTCACATGCACTAGCCACATGCTCCCCTCATCCATGCACAATGGCATTTGGCATTTGCAAAACCCTCAGAACCATTATGACACCTTTCCAATACACTGGCAAGGTACTCGGTTGCACAGACATGTGTTGCAGGGCACACTGGAAACTAAGTGTGGAAGGCTACACTTTGCATTCTTGGAAAGGATCCAGCTAATGGACTGGTCCAAGTTGCATCTCTGGACTGGTCACTTATTGTCTAAGCACTCACTCACATAGTGCCTGCATGCATCATCACAGCTTGTCTGCCTTGTCTTGTCTGCCTTGTCTAGTTTGCCCTGCCATACCTATTAGCTTTTGGCTCTGACTGAAGCACTATCAGCACAGAATATTACCTTTCTATTTTGCACAGCTACACACAGACATCTTGTTGTGCTTGTCAGTAGGGATTTGTTTGGGTGAGAGAAATGATCATCTTGCTGTTCGGCATACTGCAATGTTAACCTAACACTTATCACATGTTACAGCTACTTGCACAGCAGATACACTGCATATTTACTTATACATGCCACAAACTATAGGGGACTTGAACTCAATCCAGTTAAGGGGGTGGTGGGAGCAGGGTGGGGAGGAGCAAGTGGGGATGGTGGCTGTCTATAAGGTGAATCTCAAAGCTGTCAGTTAGTCCAGGGCCATGGCCGAAAACAGTCATCTGTTTGGGACATTCACACAGTCAAGAGATCTACCCCTGGGACGTGGGTAAAGGTCAGTTCTGGAGAGCCAATACAAAGGAATTGCACACTACCAGTGAGGAACTCCCAATACAGATATTCAAGGTAGTTAATCTAAGGGATGTGATTGCCTCCTGAAACACAGCATTAAGGTAACTCTTCTCCTCCCTGATATGTTGCAATGCTCAAAGCTCAGACTCCAGCTCATCAACTCTGAACCAGAGTTCGTCAAGCAGCCATGTTTGCTACAGATGTGGTCACTATGAACTACAATGGGGACACGAGCTCCCACATCCTGCAGTTACAGCATGTCATCTGGCCTGGTAGTTACTAATTTCTTAATTAGATTTTAAAAATTGCATCCTGGTCTTTTAGATTGTAGCCTGTAGACATTTCGCCAATTGACCTCAAATCAGAAGGCAAATAAATAAGTAGCTATCACCAACCAATGAGCACAGGCAAACCATCTCTTTCTTTTGTGCTGGGCCACTTATCCTCAGCTTCAACTCATCCTCTTTGGAAAAAAACCTTACAAACTTCGAGCCAAAAAAAGCAAACTAAAAGCATCTCTTCGCCTCTGGAACCAAATTCCTATGCTGCCTCTAAATTCCCTGAACTATGTCCTGACTCAGGCTTTGTCTCACACTGGATGTGAACCAGCAAGAAAACATGCAAGACCTTACAGCAGAAACCCTTCCAAAAAATCTGTGCACCTCAGACTTAACCAAAAAATGACCGTCAAATGTTTGGGAATGACTAAATGAATCACTTGATATCATGGTCCTTTGCCAGAATCAATGAGTTTATTGTTTTACATTGGTATGGAGAAACTCTCGGCAGTTCAGAGACTTTTACTACTGAACAAAAGGAAACATACACTTCAATACATTTGCTTTTAGCCTGCCTTCAACTTTTACAAACCTATTATTATTAATTGATTTCATAACATCCAAATCATGTTAATCATGTGATTATGTGATCAGTCCATGACAGCTATAGGTCATCCCATGATCTTATTATATATACCAGACTCCCTTATTAGTTACACTTGGCCTTCTATAATACATTTTCTTCAACCATATTTCAGGCTTTAGTTCTTGCACCAATTATTCAGTGCACCCTGCTCATTCCAAGTGGACTTTTCCTATCTGCTTAAGACAGAATATCCTAGGGAATGCAGTTAAATTTCTTAATGCCTGTATACTTAATATTCCATTTTTGACACATAACCTATGGTTATGATCACCTGGGAATCTTAACTGATGTGGGTCAGAACCTTCTCTTCTATCCCATGACCAATACCAGAACTATGGACCAGGCTGCTATGGAGACTTCTATCAGCATTTGCTAAGAAGGTTCATTATCAAACTGTCTCCATACAAGCAATGCTGCATTTTTGCTTCTTATTCAACTGGACTCTTCTTTTATGCATTGCACAAGACCCTTTGTGTGTTATCTTAATCTTGTTATTTTGGAAATACTCTTCCCATGAAGGCTACAGTTATTCTAGCTTGTAGTATACTTCCTTAGCAGACTATGGTTTCAGTTAAAAATCTTTCCCAGCCATTTTATGTCAACAGAAAACAACTTTCATACACTTGATGTTACTTCAGACATGGACAGCCTTAACACAGTCTGAATATGGAAGGTGTACTAGGTCTACCTGGGTTGGAAGAGTCATAGAGTTAGAAAGCGTGGAAACAGACTCTTTGGTCAAACTCGTCTATGCCAACCAGGTATCCAATTCTGATTTACCAGCACTTGGTCCATTATCCCTCTAAACCCTTTCTATCCATTAACCCATCCAGCTTCTTTTATATGTTATAATTGTACCAGTCTCCACCACTTCCTCTGGCAGCTCCTTCCTTACATCCACTGTGAAAAGGTTGCCCCTCGTGTCCTCTTTAAATCTTTCCCCTCTCACCTTAAACTTATGCCCACTAGTTTTGGACTTCCCCAGTCTGGGGAAAAGACCTTGGCTATTTACCCTACCCTACAGTTCAAACCTTCTAATCCTGGCAACATTCTTGTTAATCTTTTCTGGGCCATTTCAAGTTTAACAACACCTTTCCAATAGCAGAAAGACCAGAAACAAATGCAGTATTCCAAAAGTAGCCTAATCAATGTCCTGTACAGCTGGAACAGGTTGCAAATGTTCTTGAGGAACTTTGAATCTCAGACTTCTGCTTCCAATGGAGCTGGTAGATCACTTGAGACAGGAACTAATTTGTGATAGGATCAATTTGGGATCTTCGCATGGCCTTCAGTGGTACTCATGCTGTGCCAAGCTTGCATGCATTCCTCTGAGCATTCTGACCCTAAAATAAGCAGAATTTCTCATCATATTCCCTGATGTGACAGGGGATAACTAGATGTCTAATGAACGCACAGCCCTCCCTTACTCCAGTTAAAATAATACGACTGCTGGAAATCATAGACTCATCATAGAATCACAGAATTCCTACAGCAATTTGGCCCAACATGTGCACACCGACCCAGACCTATTCCCCTACTCTATTACTCTATATTTCCCCTGAATACAGTACCTAGCCTACACATCCCCGAACACTATGGGCAATTTAGCATGGTCAATTCACCTAACCTGCACATCTTTGGACTGAATAATATAGTGTTATACCTGGACACATTTTGTTGCATTCCAGATATTGAATGAGACCCGCTCGTACACCATATGGACATATTCCTTTTCACCTTCACAGAGACCATGAATTTCAGAGTTCTCATCTTTAAAACAAATCCTACCAAATCTATGAAGCTTGTGGGAGCTAAGAAATTTACATTATTTTATGAGGCTAACCATTTTAAGGGAGTCAAGTTCATACTTAA
Organism: Chiloscyllium plagiosum; assembly: GCF_037043375.1. Classification (NCBI taxonomy): domain Eukaryota; kingdom Metazoa; phylum Chordata; class Chondrichthyes; order Orectolobiformes; family Hemiscylliidae; genus Chiloscyllium; species Chiloscyllium plagiosum. The sequence continues at coordinate 63,479,168 of NW_028270141.1, forward strand.
GAATCTTCCACAGACACACATGTAAAAGATATTGCATGTGTAAATCTTATTCAGTTCTGCTGTCAACATGTAATCTGGTCAAACAAAGCTGAGGTCCATTTTTGTTATACAGCATAAAAGCCAAAGAGACAGCTCAAAAGTATTTAGGTTGAATAGGAAATTCATCTAAGATATCATATTTGAATTAGCAAAGAGTTTTGTGAAGTCTATGAATACATTTAGCTCCAGACTATTTAGAAAGCATGGTGCCCCCCAACAGCATTCAGTGGTATCAGTTTTGGAAAATGCACAAATCAAAGTAGATTCCATCTGCTTGACATCATCCTAGCATAAACCGAAAGTGAATAAGTGCGTGGAGATCTGCAGAGGAATGCTGACAATGTTAATTGATTGATGTTTATCACTAACCAACCATCAGCATTTTTCCAGACATGCCAATGTGCAAGTTCTTTTTCACAATGTGAAGAACATTCTTTAAAAACCGCTCCAGAATGTCCAGTTGAATTGTGCTGGCATGATTAAACTTTGAGTTCAGTGATCATGGCCTATTTGGGTTGGCTCGGCCTTGCATCTAATGGCATGCAATTAAAGGGATTGACCAAAACAGAAAGTTTGTTATGTGCTGACAGCAGCCACAAACCTGGTGCTCAGTATAAGATATTTTACTTTTGTTCTAAAGAAAGGATCTAAGCATGAAGTGTTAACTGTCTTTACAGCATTTCCAGCATTTTCTGTTTTTAGCTGAGTTATTCCAAGTGTCCTAACCTTTATTTCTCAAACAGCTTCACAACAGTAGATTATCTGGTCAGTATTACACTACAATTACTGTGCATATTGACTACTATGTTTCCTACATTGAAGCAAAGATGATATAGGGCTGAATCTTACCATGGTTTGACTGCATTATTTTATCAATACTCATGTCGGGCTTCTCTCTGTGAGGCTGTGAGTGTTTTTTGTATTATTGCCCCAACCTGCCCCACATCCAATGCTGCTCTGATCTACTTATTGTCGCTGGATGTACTCACTAATGCTAAGATATTCTGGAATATATACTGGCAGGCTTGGCACTAGCAGCACTCTGAAAAGACCATTGGCAGTTGTAGCTGGTGTGCATAGCTCCAACATGTGTCCTGGCATTGGCTTGGAATGGTGAAAGGGAACATGCGTGTGTATGCACACAGCACTACATTGTGTATTTCATGTTAACACGTCATAAGTTCTACCTCTGAGTCATTATCCCTTGCTCTTTTGTCTCCTGAAAGCAGGCTGTTGACAATGCCTGCCATCAGGAGGCTCACCTCAAAAGACATGCCCTCCTGCTGCTCTGAGGAAGAAATGTCTCTAATAAAACAACAACAAGCCTGCCTCCTGAACCCCTATCCCCCCACCACCAAAACCTGCTCAGATACTGATACACTGTGTCAGCAGGATCACAGTCAGGAGCACCTGCAGGTATCTCAGCAGCTGGTCGGGGGAGAAACACGCAGGTTGCTGATGCTCTGAGGACTGCTGGAGACTAGACACGTGCTCATCCCAGGCAGGAGAGGACCCTGTAGTGACTGCAGTCAGGGACTTCACTGATCTGCACAATGAGATACAGTAGTCTGGATATCGGATGAAAGTTGAATCAGGAGCTGAAATTGGCCTGTCGCAAAGATGTTACTACAGTTGTTATGGGGGATTTCAACATGCAGGTAGACTGGAAGAATCAGGATGGTATTGGACCTCAAGAAAGAGACTTTGTGGAGTGTCTCCGAGATGCATTCTTAGAACAACTGGTGCTGGAGCCTACCAGGGAGAAGGCAATTCTGGATCTGGTATTGTGCAACGAACTAGAATTGATCAGGGACCTCGAAGTGAAGGAGCCATTGGGAAGTAGTGACCATAATACAATAAGCTTCAATCTGCAATTTGAAAGGGAGAGGGTACAATCAGAAGTGACAATATTTCTATTGAATAAAAGGAACTATGGAGCTGTGAGGGAGGAGCTGGCCAAAGTTCAATGGTGCAATACCTTAGCAGGGATGACAGTGGAGGAACAATGGCGGATATTTCTGTGTATACTGCAGAAGATGCAGGATCAGTTCATTCCAAAAAGGAAGAAAGATCCTAGGAGGAGGCATGGGTGGCCGTGGCTGACGAGGGAAGTTAAGAAACATATAAAGTTAAAAGAGAAAAAGTATAACATAGCAAAGATAAGTGGGAAAACGGTGGACTGGGAAGCTTTTAAAGAATAACAGAGGATTACTAAGAAGGAAATACGCAGAGAAAAAATGAGATACAAAGGTAAACCGCAAAAAATATAAAGGAGTATAGTAAAAGCTTTTTTAGGTATGTGAAAGGCAAAAAAATGGTTAAGACTAAAATTGGGCCCTTGAAGACAGAAACAGGGGAATATATTACAGGGAACAAAGAAATGGCAGAAGAATTGAATTGGTACTTCAGATCTGTGTTCACTGGGGAAGACACAAGCAATCTCCCTGAGGTAACAGTGGCTGAAGGACCTGAACTTAAGGGAATTTATATTTGCCAGGAATTGATGTTGGAGAGACTGTTAGATCTGAAGGTTGATAAGTCCCCGGGGCCTGATGGTCTACATCCCAGGGTACTGAAGGAGGTGGCTCGAGAAATTGTGGATGCCTTGGTGATTATTTTCCAGAGTTCGATAGATTCGGGATCAGTTCCTGCAGATTGGAGGGTGGCTAATGTTGTACCACTTTTTAAGAAAGGTGGGCGAGAGAAAGCAGGAAATTATAGACCAGTTAGTCTGACCTCAGTGGGGGAAAGATGCTGGAGTATATTATAAAGGATGAAATTACGACACATCTGGATAGTAGTGACAGGATAGGTCAGAGTTAGCATGGATTTATGAAGGGGAAATCATGCTTGACTAATCTTCTGGAATTTTTTGCGGATGTAACTCTGAAGATGGATGAGGGAGATCCAGTAGATGTAGTGTACCTGGACTTTTAGAAAGCTTTTGATAAAGTCCCACATAGGAGGTTAGTGAGCAAAATTAGAGCGCAAGGTATTGGGGGCAAAGTACTAACTTGGATTGAAAGTTGGTTGGCTGATAGGAAACAAAGAGTAGTGATAAACGGCTCCATTTCAGAATGGCAGGCAGTGACCAGTGGGGTACCGCAGCGATCAGTGCTGGGACCGCAGCTTTTTACAATACATGTTAATGATATAGAAGATGGTATTAGCAATAAAATTAGCAAATTTGCTGATGATACTAAGCTGGGTGGCAGGGTGAAATGTGAGGAGGATGTTAGGAGATTACAGGGTGACAAGGACAGGTTAGGTGAGTGGTCAGATGCATGGCAGATGCAGGTTAATGTGGATAATGTATGGTTATCCACTTTGGTGGCAAGAACAGGAAGGCAGATTACTACCTAAATGGAATCAATTTAGGTAAAGGGGCAGTACAAAGAGATCTGGGTGTTCTTGTACACCAGTCAATGAAGGTAAGCATGCAGGTACAGCAGGTAGTGAAGAAGGCTAATGCTGGCCTTCATAACAGGAGGGAATAAGTATAGAAGCAAAGAGGTTCTTCTGCAGCTGTACAGGGCCCTGGTGAGACCACACCTGGAGTACTGTGTGCAGTTCTGGTCTCCAAATTTGAGGAAAGACATTCTGGCTATTGAGGGAGTGCAGCGTAGGTTCACGAGGTCAATTCCTGGAATGGCGGGACTACCTTACGCTGAAAGACTGGAGCGACTGGGCTTGTATACCCTTGAGTTTAGAAGACTGAGAGGGGATCTGATTGAGACATATAAGATTATTAAAGGATTGGACACTATGGAGGCAGGAAACATGTTTCTGCTGATGGGTGAGTGCCAAACAAGAGGACACAGCTTAAAAATAAGGGGTAGACCATTTAGGACAGAGATGAGGAGAAACGTCTTCACCCAGAGAGTGGTGGCTGTATGGAATGCTCTGCCCCAGAGGGCAGTGGAGGCCCAGTCTCTGGATTCATTTAAGAAAGCGTTGGATAGAGCTCTCAAGTATAGTGGAATCAAGGGTTATGGAGATAAGGCAGGAACAGGATACTGATTAAGGATGATCAGCCATGATCATATTGAATGGTGGTGCAGGCTCGAAGGGCAGAATGGCCTACTCCTGCACCTATTGTCTATTGTCTACTGTCTATTGATGGGCCCAAGGGCCTTTTTCTATGCTGTAGATCTCTATTTACCGTTCTATGACTTATTGGGTATACTTTTAAAAATTCATTTGTGGGCTGTAGACTAGCTTATCAGCATTTTATTGCCCTTGAGAAGGTGATAGTGACCTGCCTTCTTGAACTTCTGCATTCCACATCTAGTTGGTTGAACCACAATGCCATTAGGCAGGAATTCCAGGATATTGACCCAGCGACAGTGAAGAAATGACAATATATATCCAAATCAGGATGGTGAGTGGCTTGGAGAGTAACATGCATGGTGCCCTTGTCCTTCTGAATGAAAATGGTCGTGAGTTTAGAAGGTGCTGTCTGAGGATCTTTAGTGAATTTCTGCAGTGCATCTTGTAGATAGTTCACACTACTGCTACTGAGTGTCGGTGATGGAGGGAGTCAATGTTTGTGAATGTGGTGTCAGTCAAGTGGGCTGCTTTGTCCTGGATGGTGTTAAGCTCTTTAAGTGTTAGTGGAGCATCACCCATCTAGATAAGAGGGGAGTATTCCATCACACTCCTGACTTGTAGTTGGTGGTCAGGCTTTGGGGAGTCAGGAGGTAAGTTACGTGCTGCAGTATTCCTAGCCTCTGACTTGCTCTTATAACTGCTGTGCTTATTTGACTAGCCCAGTTGAGTTTCAGGTCATGGTCAGCGCAAGAATGTTGATAGTAAGTGACTGAATGATGGTAACATCATTGAATGTCAAGGGGCGAAGGTTAGATTGTTTCTTGTTGGAGATGATCAATGCATGGCATTTGTGTGGTGTGAACATTAATTACCACCTGTCAGCCCAAATTGTCCAATATATGATCTTTCCAAATACAGTCAGCACAGGAATCCTCAAGGGGAGCACTGGGGAAAATCTGTGCTGAAGCTATTCCTCTTTATTTGGAACTAACTGCAATATGGTAAATTTAATAGCCCTGGGTTGACTTTGTATGCTAATGTGAGTATATGTATGAATGTGTAGGTGTGTAAGTGAGTCGGGGAAGATGATGAGGTAAGTGGCTAAGAGGTAAGGTGGCAAATGGGTAGGATCACAGGGCGATATGTTTACATGGTGGCAACTGAGCAGGGTGGTAGTTGTGCAGCTTGGTAGGTGGGTAGTATTATAAGTAGGTAACACTAAGGTGGTTTTTTGATAGAGTGAGAATATAGAGTCATGTTCATTGGCGAGGAGTTGGGTTTGGGGGACATTGGAGAGTCAGTTGGAACAGAATAATGGGAGTGTTGGAAGGTTGGGGTTAGTGAAAGGATTTGAAAAGGATTCAGCTGGTGGGATTTGGTCAGGTCAGGTTGGGACAGTGATGAGTTTGGAAGTCAGCTGGGGTGAGGGGTTGTGGAAACCAGATGTCAAGCTGAGGTCCCACCTCTGTTACTTAGCTGTGTTAACGTTCCGAGGAATGCACCAGTGTAGGCCAATACCTATCAAATGTAGAGATTTCCTAATCCAGTGAGTATGAATCCTCTGACTCATTCAAATGGCTATCAGGAGTATGAGGTGAGAGTAATGTAGAAAAGATAGGGAATAGTTTTCACCAAAACAGCAGAGAAAGTCAAGGGAAAATCTAATTGAGGTTTTCAAAATTTTAAAGGGTTTGAAAGGATGGCGAAATGTTTTTGGTAATTTACAGTAATGGAGTGTGGCACTGGGTTATTATTAAGTTGACAAAAAGCAAGATAGAAATACATACTTTGCCAAGACTGGATGGTAAGGCTGAGTTCATCATATTATCTAAAATAGAATTGGATAAGTATTTTTAAAATGAAAAAAACAGACAAGACAAACTGAATTAAAATTGCTATTTGTCTGATTTATCTGTTAGCTTCATGAAAATAATCCAAAACATATAGCTTTGTATTCTCACCACATAGACCAAACGACATGTAGTACAATAAGTGCTGAAGTCGTGGGAATGCATCATTGTCTTTGAACCATTAACAATCAAAAGCAATATTGCATTGCCTTCAAGAGATCTTTGTGAACTCTCTCCTGAAACATCACTACTGTAGATAAACAGTATGTTACCTTAGAACAGTGCTGATTTGGCTGTTAATAACTGGGATTTGAATGAATGTGAAGTGGAATTTTATTACATTTGAACTTATTTAACAGGCAGAGATGACACATTTGCACAAAGGCAAGTCAAATTCTATTCAACAGCTTTTCAAACCTTATAAAAAATACTGCTTTCAACCATCCCTGTGGAGACTTCACAAAGTACTGTAATGAATAAATGAGGATCTCATATGTGTGTATGCAGCAAGCGAATATCTCCAAAGGGAGTACTGAAACTTTAATATAACCGTGTATACTCGTGTAAAAGTCGAATGTTTTAGACTATTTTTAAAGGTCAAATCTTTAGGTTCGACTAATACACAGGTACTAGTTTTGAGGGGCTGAAATTCATGCTGCAGTTTGAAATACTATATTATTGGTAGAAGTCGAGTTGATCGCTCAACTAATCCCAGGTAAAGAAGAAAAACACAATGAATTACCGTAAAGGTAATTACCAGATAAAAGCAAGAGAAACAAGCATGAATTACTGGTAATAAATTTTATTTATACATACTGATACGAAAATTTAACATGTCAAAGATTCATTGAAATCCTGCAAAATCACTCTGTTCAATATTGCCATGGCCTGGTATAGTGGCTCACTTAAAATGAAACATTTTTAAAATTCTGAATGTGTAAGCATCTTGAACTTTCCTGCCAAATTCTTCCCTTTCCCTCCCACTTACTCTCGGATGCTATGAACCTCAGCAAGATTAACAAATTTGTCAAAGAATTAAAGATATATGTAGCTAATATATCTCACTCATATTCAGATACAATGGCACAATTAAACTGATTAACATTTTAATGATATCAACTTTTGGATGTATCGTGAACAAAGTGCAAATAAGTACCGATAGACTTAATACCGGTCTGAGTGAATGAATGAACATGTTGTAGTAAACCAAGCTGGCTTAGTAGAGTTATGAATGAATGAATAAAGACGCAATATAGTAAACAATGAGCAATGACTAGATTTACCAATCTGAATTAATGAATGCAATTTCGTTTACACGGGTTAATGGGAACATGCGGTTTCCTTTGTAGTAGGTTTATAATGTGATGTAGTACGGTCGACCTTTACACGAGATATATGGAAAATACATTTTTTGACCAAAAATAAAGGGTCGACTTTTAGATAAGATTGACTTTTACACGAGTATATATGGTAATCAATAGCCTTCACACTGGAACTCCATCTGTTGAGGCTGGCGCAGTCAGTCTCCAGGTGAAAAATACAAACATCGGGGGGGAGGGAGGGGGAGAAGAGCACAAACACTAATTACTTTCTACAGTATTTTATTGATTAATCTTGCATCCTTTGTGTAGCAAAGATATTCACTATGTTTCCCTGTGCTATACAAGTTCAAATTTTGGCTTCAGTAACGATTTAGTGTATCTGACAAATGAAAGACACGAATACTTATCATTTTAATTATAGCAAACTCAATGATGTATATAGAAATTAGGGGAGAGGTTGTACCCTTGAGATAGGTTTGGAAGTGGAGATAAGGAAAGGGATCAGGAGGTTGTTCATTTCTTCTGACATGTTCCTGTCTCCTGCCACTATTCCAGAGACATCTTGGCTGTGGGTCAAAATCCAGTAGTGGCAGTAGCAGTCAATTAACCTTGTTAACTGGGAAGAGTAATAGCATACTTCCTAAGGCAGTGCACTTTTGATAACACCATCAAAGCACCATGTTGTGCCAGAATGAGCTACTCAGCGGAGGTGGGAGATTAGAGCTTCATGATGCAATCTGACCACTTACTGGTGTAATCAGCAAGCCTGAAGGCATTTGCAGGTGAGACTTGCCATTGCAAAAGCTATATCCTCTAGTTTGCCTTGACAACGGGGCACAGATATGGCAGTGAGTTTCCTTAGCCTTTACTCACAGCTATGTCACTTCACCCTCCTTTGAGGCTTTTGCCTCAGCATAAGCCACACCCCGGCTGCTGTGATGGCTACCGGTGTGCTTATTCAATCTCCCTCCCTCTCTGCTAACCTGCTGTCCTTGATTGGATGATGAATCAGAGACAGCTTACTTATTGCATAAAGTTGATTTTGAAGGCATGCTGCTTGGATACTTGGATCACAGGTTTGATAAATATCCCAATCTGGAGAATTCAGCCTGTAATGACTACTACTGATTACTTGTAATTGTGTTAAATCTGACATTTATAAGGAGTTCTTGTGAAATAATTAATTTCTTTAAACTCTTTAAATCTCTTTAAAATATCTTGCAGTTATAGCGGTGAAGGCTTGTGCTACAGAAAATGCCATAGCTCCAGCCAAACTATTCTACTACAGTTGCAGGGCAGAAGTGGGTACTGCAGATGTTGGAGATTAGAGTCAAGATTAGAGTGGTACTGGAAAAGCACAGCAGGTCAGGCAGCATCCGAGGAACAGGAAAAATCGAGGTTTCAGGCAAAAGTCCTTCATCAGGAATGAGTTGCAGGACTGGCATCGACCCAATCAAGTCAAAAACTGCAAAGCTATGTCCGGTCCGCATAAAAAAAAGGGAAATCCAACCTGGCTAATTATATTAGAATGTTCTCAATCATCAGGAAAGTGATGCAAGGGGTCATCAACAATGTTATTAGGGACATCAACAACGTTATGCTCACTGGCACTCAGTTTCCATTTTGCCAGGATCACTCAACTCAAACTCTCCTGTCTATGTTTGAACAAACAATGTAACAAGATCTGAATGCAGAGTTACTGCCTTGACGTAAAAATATAATTTGTCACAATGTCGCATCAAGCAGGCCTAGCAAAATGTAAGTCATTTGGAGTCAGCAGGAAAACTGTCCATGGGTTGAAGTCATACCTGGAAGAAAGGAGGATGGTTGTGGTTATTGGAAACCAATCAACTCAGTCCCAGGACATCACTCGAATCATTGAATGAGTGAATGCAGTTGGAATCATTGTTTGAATGAACGCAGTTTGGTTCATTGGATGAATAAATGAAGCTTGTTTCATTGAATGATTGAATACAGTTTGTTTCAATGAATGAATGCAGTTTAATGCAATGAATGAATGCTGTTAGATTCATTGAATGCATGAATTCAGTTTGCTTCATTGATTGAATGAATGAAGTTTGATTCTTTGTTGAATGAATGCAGTTTATTTCATTGGATGAATGAATGCACGTTGATTCAATGAATGAAAGGATGAAGTTTAATTTAGTCAATGAATGAATGCAGTTAGACTCATTGAATGATTGAATGCATTTAGATTCATTGGAACAATAAATTCAGTTTGATTGTTTGAATGAATCAAGTTTAATTCACTGAATGAATGATTACAGTATGATTCATTGAATGGATACATGCAGTTTCATTCGTTGAATGAACGTATGCAGTTTAATTCATTGTATGAATGAATGCAGTTTGATTTAGTTAATAAATGAATGAGGTTTGACCCATTGAATGAATGAATGCTGTTTGATTGAATAAATAAATGCAGTTTCATTCATGTAATGAATGCACACAGTTTAGTTAATTGTATGAATAAACACAGTTTGATTCACTGAATGAATGAAGTTTTACTCATTGAATGAATGAATGCAATTTAATTCAACGAATGAATGCAGTTTGATTCATTGAAGAAAATATGGCATCTTGATTCATTGAATGATAGAATGCAGTTTATTTCATTGAATGAATGAATGCAGTTTAATGCAATGAACAAATGCTGTTAGATTCATTGAATGAATTAATTCATATTGATTCATTGAATGAATGAATGCAGTATGAACCATCAAATGAAAGAATGATGTTTCAATTATTGAATGAATGATTGAAGTTTGACTCTTTGTATGATTGAATGCAGTCTGATTCATCCAATGATAGAAAGCAGTTTGACTCACTGAATGAATAACTAGAGTTTGATTCATTGAATGAATAAATGCAGTTTAATGCAATGATTGAATGCTGTAGATTCATTGAATGAATGAATGCAATTTGATCCATTGAATGATTGAGTGCAGTTTGGTTCATTGAACAATTGAATGCAGATTGATTCACTGAATAAAAGGATGAAGTTTGATTTATTGAATGATTGAATGCAGTTTGATTCATTGCCTGAATGAATGCAGCTTGATTCACATAATGATTAACTACAGTTTGATTCGTTGAATGGATGAATGAGGTTTGATGCATTGAATGATTAAATGTAATTTGTCTCATTGAATAAATGAATGCAGTTTAATTTAATGAATTAATGTAGTTAAATTCATTGTTTAAATTAATTCATTGTGAATGAATGAATTCATTGAAATCATTCAGTTTGAATTCATTGAATGAATGAATGCAGTTCAATTCATTGAATGAATTACTTCAGTGTGATTTATTGAACAAATGAATGAAGTTTGATGAATTGAATTAATGAATGGAGTTTGATTCATTGAATGAATGAAAGAAGGTTGATTCTTTGAACGAATGTATGCAGTTTGATTCACTGCATAAATGAATGCAATTCGATTTATTGAAGAATGAATGAATTTTAGTACATTGAGTGAGTGAATGAATGAAGTATGTTTCTTTGAATGAATTAATGCAGATTGATTTATTGAATGAATGTATGCAATATGATTAATTTCCCCCCAGTCAATCTGTTCAGATGTGTTATTGAACACATCTGCAGCAGGTGGGACTGGAACCCATGTCTCCTAGCACAGAGGTAGGGACACTACCACTGGACCTCAAGAGCCTGTAAAGTTCCTCAAGGTTGTATCCTGGTCTAAACCATCTTCAGCCATTTCATCAATGGTCTTGTTTCCATTATAAGATCAAAAGAGAGAATATTTGCTGATAATTTTGTGATATTCAATTCCATTTGTAATTCATCGCCCACATGCAACAACATTTGGACAGAGTGCAGGTTTCAGCTGTTAAATGTCAAATTATATTTACACCACACAAGTGCCAACCATTGATCATAAGAGAGCATTTCATCTTCCCTTGAATTAAATGTCATTACCATCGTTAACTCATTCACCTGCAACATCCTGGGTTTACCACTGACCAGAAACACAATTGGAACAACCAGATATGTACTGCAACAACAAAAAGTAATCAGACACTGGGATTTGTGGGATGAATGATTCTTAGAAGCCCATCTCACTATTTCCAAAATGACATCTTTGTATTGTGACAGTATAATTTTCACTTGCTAGATGAATGCCACTCCAGCAGGATTCCAGACGTTCAACACAATCCACTCTCTCCACATCTTTAAACATTTACTCCCTCTACCATCAGGGCACTATGTCTATCGTGTCTTCTATCTATAAGATCATGAAAGATTTCTTTGACAGCAATCCTCCAATTTCTGACCTCTACTGCTTAGATGGATTAGAGCAGCAGACACATAGTAGCAAACTAATTGGAAGTTTTGTTCCTATTCACATACTGTTAAAAATATTACCTAAGGCTATTACCTTACAAATGTTGGCTCAAAAGCCTGGGCCTGGATTTTCACATTTGTAGACACTTTGCAGCAAAGATCAGTTTCCATACTGTAAAGTAATCTAATCTAATCTAAAGTAATCTAAAATAATCTAATCTAATCATAGGTGGGCCCTGGATCCCTGGAGGGGTTGGGGGAGGGAGGGAGTGGAGATGGCTCAAAGGTGACTGCTACATGGGGAAAATGCAACTCAACAGAAGCATTTGAGCTTTGGTACTGAACTTGAATAGACTCATTTTTTCATTGATGCACAGGCTTGCGAGACAACATAAATGCCGATGAAAGCTGGATAACATTTATAAAACCATCAAGTCATACAGTTATTTAGTTATTTCACCTTTTAATAATTGAAAAGAAAACTGTCTGTCTGTGCCTTTGTGAGTTGAATAAAATCTATTCTAACAATTTCAATAGCTGTTAACATGACCTTAAATGCAACCTTTATAGAATCTGCCTGACAGTGCCAGACACCTGGGTTCGATTCCCGCCTCAGGCAACTGTCTGTGTGGAGTTTGCACATTCTCCCTGTGTCTGCGTGGGTTTCCTCTGGGTGCTCCGGTTTCCTCCCACAGTCCAAAGATGTGCGGGCTAGGTGAATTGGCCATGCTAAGTTGCTCGTAGTGTTAGGTGAAGGAGTAAATGTAGGGGAAAGGGTCTGGGTGGGTTGCTCTTCGGAGGATCGATATGGACTTGTTGGGCCGAAGGGCCTGTTTCCACACTGTACGTAATCTAATCTAATCATTAATACTTGGCTGCTTTTCAAAACCTATCACTATAGGTTCCTTTTTGGTTCACTGTTAGGTTGACAGATCAAAGATCTTTTTTCAGGATTAGTTGTATTTGATGTGAGTTTGTAAACACAAATGCTTGTTTTTATGGGAGATTAAGTCTTGAGGCAATTTACACATATTGAATGTGTTTCATGAACAAGTTGTTTTTATATTGTGAGGCCTGTAACAGAATCTAAACATATGAATTAGACCATCAGATCATGTCATAGAAGCAGAAGTAGGCCATTGGTCCTTAAAGTCTGAGGTCATTCAATGATAGCATGGCTGATATCTGTTTTCTTGCCTTTTCCCTATAACCGTTGATCAAAAACCTGTCTATCTCGGCCTTGAATATATTAAAAGATTCAGCCTGTTCAGCGCTTTGCAATAAAAAAAAATCCACAGGGACACTCTGAGACAATAAATTTGATCTCTTCTCTATCTTAAATGGATGACCTCTTACTCTGAGGTTATGCCCCCTGGTTTTAAACTCTCCCACAAGTGGAAACAACTTCTCAGCATCTACCCAGTCAAGCCCCCTAAGAATCCTTTATGTTTCAATAAGATCACCTCTCATTTTTTTAAACTCCAAGTACGGGCCTAATGTACTCAACCACTCCTCAAATGAAAATCTCTGAATATCTAGGATCAAGACCCATTTATACCTACTTTCTGCTTCATGTTAGCTAACCATTCTTCTTTTCATGCCGGTATGCTATCCTCTACACCATGAGCTTTCATTTTCCGCAATGGGGAGGCGATGGCCTAGTGATATTATCACAAGACTTTTAATCCAGAAACTCAGTAAATGTTCTGGGGACCCATGTTTGAATGCTGCTGCAAACGATGATGGAATTTGAGTTCAATTTAAAAATCTCAAATAAAGAATCTACTGATCACTATGAAACCATTGTTGATTGTTGCAATATCCCATTTGGTTAACTAATGCCCTTCAGGGATGAAATCTATCATCCTCACCTGGCTTGGCCTACATGTGACTTGCATAATGGTATGTGGTCAGGAGGGAGTTGCACCAGGGAATCATCAACATTGACTCTGGAGTCCACAAAGCCTCAAGGCATCAGATTAAAAATGGGCAAGGAAACGTCCTGCTGGTTACTGTGTACCATCCTCCCTCAGATGAAAAATTGGTTCTCCTCCATGCTGAACAACACTTGGAGAAAACACTGAGGGTGGCAAGGGCACGAAATGCACTCTGGGTGGAGGATTTCACTGTCCACCACCGTAAGTGGCTTGGCGGCACCACCACTGATCAAGCTGGTCCTAAAGGACATAACTGGTAGATTGGATCTGTGGCAGGTGGTGAGGGAACTGACAAAAGGGAAAATTTGTTGGCTGCACAGGTGCATGACAGAATCCGTAAAAGTGAGCAGCATCTGTCAGACTGTGTGGATTGGTTAGGACACACTTAGGAGCCTGTTTAGGAAGTGGAAAGTGTTATAGACAGGAGTTTTAGAGATGTGGTCACATACAAGGTTCAGACAAATACACGGATGACTGCTAAAAGAGGCAGGCTGACAGTGCAGAGGTCCCTTGTGACTATTCACCTCTCTAATGAGAATTTGGTTTTGGATACTGTTGAGGAGGATTGTGTAGAAGAGATGGCAACAGCAACTGCCAGACTGGTGGCACCATAGCTGGCTCTATTGTAAAGCAGGGATGGTCAAAATGCAGAAGAGCAATAGAAATAGGGGATTCTATAGCTGGGGTAAAGATAGGCGTTACTATGGTCCCACACAGACTTCAGGAGGGTGTATTGCTCCCCTGGTGCCAGGTTCGCAGATGTCTCTGTGTGGGTTGGGGACGTCCTAAAAGAGAGGGCAAGCAGGCATGCATTGTACGCATTGATATTAACGGCATAGGCAGGAAGAGGGATGCAGTTGCAAAGGGAGTTGAGAGAGTCAAGTAGTAAGTTAAAAAGCAGAATCTCTAGGGTTGTAATCTTGGGATTGCTAAAGAGTTGGTGCAAGAAGAATATGTGGATCAATGGGATGTCTTCTAGGGCAGATGGGGCCTGTACAAGGAGGATAGGTCACATCTAAACTGGAGGGGGAGAGAAATTTGCTCGTGCCTCTGAGGAGAGTTTAACTATTATGGCAGGTGGGTGGGAACCACAGGTCTAGGTCAGCAATTGAAAGGACTGAGGATGAGTCAGCATTTATTGCCCATCTCTAATTGCCCAGAGAGTAGTTAACAGTCAACCACAGTGGTGTGGATCTGGAGTCACGTGTAGGCCAGACCAGGTAAGGCTGGCAGCTTTCCTTCCCTAAAGGACATTAGTAAAGTAGACAGGATTTTTCCAACAAAGGTTTCATGGCCATCATTAGACATTTAAATCCAGGTTGCCATTGAATTCAAATTTCATATTCTGCCATGGCGGATTTCCCACCTTGATGCTCAGATAATTCCATGGACTTTTGGATGATTAGTCTAATGATAATACCACTTGCCCAAGACCTCTCTTAAATCCAGCCTACTGAGGCATTTTTTGTTTTGAGATGGATGTAGTGAGGCAGGAAATTTCAGGCTTTGAAATTCTCTCTCTCGACGCTCTATGAGAAAACCTGAAGTGCTTATGACTATAGTGTTCAAGAGGCACCTCTGCACCATCTTCTCAAGGCCAATTAAGATGGGCAACAAATGCTGCTGTTGCAAGAAATCTCTCAGTTAATTCTATAGGCCACAATTAACCAGTTTGGCTTATTGCTATTTATGGGAAATGATTTTCAGTTGCAATTTCTTATTTGAGCATCCATTACCTTCAAAGAGGGTGAGCAATTCTCCTGCAAAGGCCCTCCAACATCTTCTGCTGTATGCTCCTCTTTTCTATAGGTAAACAAAATGCATTCACTTTTTACGATACAATGTTATGGGTTTATGGACAATTCATTGCAAAGTATCTTGCCTATATAATGTTTACCAAAATGCTTCACAGCTGACTGTATCCATTTTAATTGTCTCATTTGGGTATAAATTATCTTCCTCAGTAGTATCTTTCTCAGCTGTCTGTAGTTTGCTATATCTAAGCTCAATGATTGTAATTACTTTGTATTACAACTGCAGCAGGTTACTAGATCATTTCCGGATAAATGTGCTTTGCTGTCAAAGCAACCATTTCTGCTACTCATCCCTTACTTCAACATCAGCAACTTCATACATTTATAATAGTCTCCTCTTTTGGCAGGCTACCTTTTACTTAATTTCATTTCTCATTTGGAACTTGCTTGAAGTCAGGCACCTTACCCTGGATATTGCATAAGTTTACACTGAACCAGTTTGAATGTTCTCCCACAGCAGGTTGATTATCAGTGCAATACCACAGCACACAATGCAGAGCAGTTTCTCCTGTCCTTATTCCATCAGTCCTGACTGGAAGAATTTCTAAGGTGTAACTCCTGCTGTTTGCTGTGCAAAGAAATAATGCGTTTGATGGTTGCATTTGTCCATCAGCAATTATTTACCCAGTTAAGAGGCTGTTTAACCTCAAGTAGCATTCTTGCTTGTGTTTTCAGATTTGATACTCAGCTGTGTATCTGTTGGAATACACCTCGATGAATAATGTTAATACACGTCCCTGAGAACACAAGAAAAAATATCAGTAATTTTTATATTTTCCTTTTCTGATGTTGTTGGGGCACTGAGATATTTAACCCTTATTTGCTTGGCAAGTTTTTAGATCACAGCTATCATTTTCTCAGAAAGCTGCATCTGAACAGAACATTATGAAATGTGTTTTATCTGAAATCTCACATTCCTTTTATTGAAAAGCAGAATGGTGTTAACATGATGACATGGTAACATGAATGGTGCTCAGTTTGCTTCAACCAAGATTACTCTTCAATCGGGAACTGTTCCCTTTACAATGCGATCTAACACAAGACCATCAGTAAACGAACAATGAACTTTACAGTGGTGTTTCCCTTCTTCGTGTGCTGCAGCCATGGCACAAAGTTAAAGTGCATTCTTTCTATGAAATGGCAACTGCAAAATGAAGAAAGTTTCTCTCTCTACATTTTCTGTAAGGCAGATGCTTTCACTGAATATTGTTAATCTCTCAGCTTTTGATCAAAGACTCTCTCATTTTGAAGTTCTCAAACTAACCTGACAATTCAGGTTTTCAGAATTCATTTGGCCATGAAGTTTACTTATGTAGCACTGTTTTTTGAAAGACATGCCAGACATGTCAGAAATATTGTAAACCATACCTTCCTGTGGAATTCTGGTAAATCTGAACAGTGATGCTCGAATCTTTTCCCTGACATGTATGATGTGTTGATTTGGTATATTCCTTATTATTGGAAAATTATATCATACACAGAACAAGAAATCCATGACCCCAAACTCCACTTTTTATATGAAGGAAATATTTCAATTTTATTTTATTTTTGTCTTCCAAACATCTCCTAATTCAGGAATCATCTTTAGATTGAAAAATAGTACAGAGAAGTGAGAAGGGCAAACCAGAGAGTTATAGGTCAACCCATCAGTTGTCAGGAAATTACTTAAGTTTACAGTTAAGGATAGAGTGACTGAACATGTTGAAAATGTTAAGTTGATTAGAGAAAGCTAACATAAACTTCTCTTGAGTAGGGGTTCCTAATTGTCCAGCATATCTTCATCATTGAAAGCAACACAAATCTAAGGAAAAGCAGACAGTTGGAAAGACCATCATGGAAATTCACCACATTGGCAATGCCTTGACCGAGACTGGTTGTGCAACAGATAGATTTATCACTTTAGGTGTCAGAGATCATGGAAATGTAGATTCACCTGGAAGTAGTATGCTGGATATGCTGGTATTTCAAGCAAAATGTTTTTGAGGAGATCAAAAGATCTTGTAATGGCCTAATCCATGGGGCAGGAGAAAGTGAGGACTGCAGATGCTGGAGATCAGAGCTGAAAATGTGTTGCTGGAAAAGCGCAGCAGGTCAGGCAGCATCCAAGGAGCAGGAGAATCGACGTTTCGGGCATGAGCCCTTCTTCAGGAAGAAGGCTCCTGAAGAAGGGCTCATGCCCGAAACGTCGATTCTCTTGCTCCTTGGATGCTGCCTGACCTAATCCATGGGACAAACAAGTGAGTCTGAATCCAGAGTTTAGATGTTTTCTAAAAAGGTTTTTTGAACTTCTAAGGCATTGTACATTGACACATAGTTAATAGGAAGGGCAATTTGGTTACAGATCTCCAAACAATTGCACTTTAAACCTTCTATAGTTACTGCGCATTCATGATGCCCTGATTTAGTTTGAACAGTGTGCTAAAAGAGATAAAAGTTTGTTTCCAATCCCTTGTTATTTTGGGTGGTATCAGTTACATCTAGATTGCATAGAGTCATATAGATATACAACATGAAAACAGATTCTTCAGTCCAACTAATCCATATTAACCATGTTCCCAAACTAATCTAGCCCCACTTGCCTGCATTTGACGTATATTTTTCCAAACTTTTCCTATTCATGTACTTATCCAAATGTCTTTTAAATATTGGGTCTTATTTCACACACAACCACTGTGTAAACAAAAATGCCCTTCATGTCCTTTTTAAAACTTTCTCCTCTCATCTCTTTCCCGCCCGAGGGAAAAAACCCTTGTTATTCACCTTATCCATGTCACTCGATTTTATAAGCCTCGATAAGGTCACCCCTCAACCGCCTATGTTGCAGTGAAAAAAGTGCCAGCCTATGTTTAAATTATAACCTCTATTTCTGGCAACATCCGAGTAAATCAGTTCTGAACTCTCTCTAATTTAATAATATCTTCCTATAGCAAGGCACCCAGAATGGCACACAGTACTGCAGAAGAGGCGTCACCAATGTCCTGTACAACCTTACCATGGTGTTCCAACTCCTATACTTAAATATGTGAGCAATGAAGGCAAGTGTGCTAAACACTTTCTTAACCATCCAGTGTACTTGTGACACATATTTCAAAGAATTATGTACCTGAACCCTTATGTCTCTCAATTCTGCAACACTACCCACGGTCTTATCATTGGTTGTATAAGTCCTCCACTTGTTTGCTTTACCAAAATGCAATACCTCGCATTTATCCAAATTATACTCCTCCTGTCACTCCTCAGCCCACTGGCCCTTTCTGGTTAAGATCTCTGTAACTTTGGACAACCTTTTTCACTATCTACTATATTACCAATGTTCATGTAAATGTTCTTGACAGGTCAGAGTTTATAAGCTTTCTAAAAAGGATTTTTGAACTTCTCAGGTATTGTACATTGATGAATAATTAATAGCAAGGGCAATCTGGTTACAGATCACCAAACAATTGCATATTAAATCTTCTGTAGGTATTGCACATATATCTTATAGTTTCAATTGAAAAGTATATAAAAGGCATAAAGGTATGAATGTTTAATCTGAGGATCTTGCAGTACAGATCCAATGCCACTGGAATTGCAGTAGCCACAGGCAGAAACAACAACCCTGCACTTAGGTAAAGTCTCTAATGTGAGTTAACTTTTAAAATTATTGTTGTTTCTGTCAGCAAAAGCTTTCTATTAAATATAGAAACTTCAGTTGCCACCTTTAATGATTTGTGCACAAATATATCCAGCTCTTTTTGGTGCTGCACCCCCTTTAGAATAGTACCCTTTATTTTACTCCATTATCACCTCACACTTCTCCACATTGAATTTCATCTGCCACCTATCTGCCCACTCTACTAACTAATTTGTATGTGTTTGAAGTTCTACACTATCCTTAAGTTTACAATTCTTCCAAGTTTTCTTTTCATTTTTCTTTTTTTATCTTTGATAAAGGATAAAATTAAAAGCAAAATTCTTTCCTAAGCACTAGTGTTTTGATAGAAATTTATTCTTTCATTCTCTGGCTTTAATCTCCTTAATACATATTCATGTAAAATTAAGCTTTCCCTATCCCTGATATTGACAAACACATTTTCAAACAACCTAATTTCCACTCTTGTCATATTTTTAACTTGTCAAACTGGCACTCTGTTCTGTCTGAGATTATGTCTCAATCCATTGCTTCCTGTCAGCAGGGGTAAGGTTTCAGGAATCTCAGGAATTCAACATGACTAATTACTGATGGTGTCCTGAGGTGTGTATCATGGAAAATCTCTTTCCAGTTGGTGGTAATAGAAAAGAATTGTTCTCATAATGCAAAGACCTATTTTTCACAGCTACACAATCATATTATATAGAAGTGTTAAAAAAGAGTTTGGTTTCAGATGTTTCATCACCGTACTGGTAATATCATCAGTGAGCCTCCGGATGAAGCACTGGTGGTATGGCACACTTTTTATTTATGTGTTTAAGTTTCGTTGGATTGGTGACATCATTTCCTGTTATTTTTCTCAGGGGGTGGTAAATGGGATCCAAGTCAATATGTTTGTTGTCAACAAACACGTTGACTTGGATCCCATTTACCACCCCTGAGAAAAAGAACAGGGAATGACATCGCCACAGGAAATACTGTCACCAACCCAAGGAAACCTAAGCACATAAATAAAAAGTGTGCCATACCACCAGTGCTTCATCTGGAGGCGCATTGATGATGTTACCTAGTATGGTGGCGAAACGTCTGAAAATGAACCTTCCAGCTCAGCAAGCAAACCTACATCTAGAACCTCAACCTGAACTACAAATCTTCTCAAAACTGTAAAAAAAGACTTAGGTTTCATGTAATTTCGCAATAGTTGCAATAAAAGATCAACTTTATATGGTTATAGGGAGAAAATGAAATAAAAATCCCCTTTGAAAGCAAAATGTTAAGGTTATGATTTAATAATATGATTTCTTCAACATTTACTGGCTACTTAGCAAACAAAATAGACAGCTGTGGTGCGTTGCAGCAGTCATTAACTTTTTCAGCGGTAGTACCCTGTCTTTATAAAGAGAGTCTTTATTGGTCACACTAAAATATGAACAAAGTACTGGAATAGGTACACTAATCTGTGAATATTATTCCTTCCTTCCACTTAGAATTGCTGGAGGCATCTCTGCTGTGTAATATGGTGACCCAGTGACAGAAGTGTTCAAATGATGAGATTAGCTTCCTGTGTCTAGTTTTCACAACAAGAGATACTTAAACCAATAGCAGATTCATAGTTATCATGTCCCAGTCAGGAAACTTTAACTTTATTCCAACTGTCTGTCTTGTGTCTCTGATCTAATCACTTATTCATTCACATTACAAAGTTTTTTTGCATTGTCACTTTCATAATAACCTTTTGTGAGCAGTTGGAGAAGATGCTTTCTGAGGTCCATATAGACAACTTGCATATAAATTCCTTGCTGTCCCTAAAACAATTCAACTAGATGAGATAGATGTTTCAATTCCTCTTGAAATCAATAACTTTTAAAAAAGAATTCCCATGAAATCATTAGATAGTAAACAATCAGACAAGATTTTACTCTGTAAAATGTTTACTGTAATAAATTAACTAAATCAGGCGAAGGATATTTCAAACATAAACTAAATTTCAAATTGTCATTAGAACAAGGACATGCTTCACATAGTTCCAAGCTCTTGCATCACTTTCTGCACAAATATGGTTCCATTTGCAATTCATCGGCTTTACAACTTGACCCCCACTATTTAGAATCTTCCACTTCCTGCTCAATCATTTTGGCCCTTGAGTTGCCTTCACCAGTTACACTTCATCGAATGTTCTTGGATATGTCTAACATCAAGGGTTTCTGTGGCACAGTGGTAGTGTCCCTATCTTTGAGCCAGAACACCTAGCTTCAGGTCTCACCTATGCTAGAGATGTGTCTAATGGGTTGAACAGAAAATATGTACCATACCAAAAAGGCAGATAACTATGTAGTCTCCCTCATGCAGACAATGACAGCCCTGATGACACAGAATTCCTACAGATCTCAACTCCCTGACACCATCCTACCTTGCTCCAATTGTCTGATCTTTCCAATTGTTTAGCACACAATAACTCTCCTGTGCTCTATTCTTGGAGACTGATTTCTTCATTGGAATCTCTCCAAAAGTTGTCCAATAGAAAACTGTACTTTTTGGAGAGAACCTTATTTGTTTCTCTCACACAAATTGTCAGTGTGTTCTGAACTGCCAAACAAAAAGACTCCACTGCAGTTAGTTTTCTTATTTGCTTCAGTGTTCATTCTTATAGCCATAAAAGAACTACATTTCAGCTGCCAGCTTCTCTCATATGTGTTCCTATGGGGTTTTTTTCTGTAATATTGGTGTATTGTCTGGCACTTTTCCATTTTGACCAATTGTAATGCTGGAGATTGACATTCATCCTTTGGTTTTCACTCAGGAAAAAGATCAGGCAGTGTTCGCGAAGAAAGGAAAAGTCTGGGCTTTGCCAATAAAAATGTAAATCCTGCAGTCTGAATATTGAGACAATTTTTGTGGAGTATGTTGCAGTCAAATGGTAGGCAACCTGGATTTTGTACCTGAGCAACCATAGAGTCATACAGCACGGAAACACGCCCTTCGATCCAACTCATTCATGTCAACCAGGTTTCCTACACTGAACTAGTCCCATTTGCCTGTGTTCGGCCCATACCCCTCTAAATTTTTCCTATCCATGCACCTGTCTAAATGTCTGTTTAAGTTTGTAAGTGTATTTGCGTTGACCACTTCATCTGGCAGATCATTCCATATGCAGACCACCATCTGTGTGAAAAAGTTGCCTCTCAGGTCACTTTTAAATCTTTCTCCTCTTACCTTAAATCTAAGCCCTCTAGTTTTTGACCACCCCACCTCCCCGCCCACCTCCCCACCCCCTTCCTGGGGAAAAGACCATGCCTATTCACCTTATCTATGCCCATCATGATTTTATAAACTAAGGTCACCCACAGGCTCTGACACTCCAAAGGAAAATTCTAATCTTATGCAGCCTCTC
Organism: Chiloscyllium plagiosum; assembly: GCF_037043375.1. Taxonomy (NCBI): domain Eukaryota; kingdom Metazoa; phylum Chordata; class Chondrichthyes; order Orectolobiformes; family Hemiscylliidae; genus Chiloscyllium; species Chiloscyllium plagiosum. The sequence goes on from NW_028270141.1 coordinate 63,501,529, forward strand.
CTTATAACTCAAACCTTCCAGTCTTGCTAATATCCTTGCAAATCTTTTCTGCACCCTTTCCAATTTAGTAATATTCTTCCTAGAGTAGGGTGACCAGAATTGCACTGAATACTCCAAATGTGGCCTTACCAATGTCCTGTACAGCCATAACATGATGTCCCAAATCCTGAACACAATGCTCTGACTGATGAAGGCAGGCATGCCAAATGCCTTCTTCACTATCCTGTCTACTTTTCAAGGAACTTTGAACTTGCAGTTAGTTCAACAACAGTTCCTGTCTAATACAGATACACAAATCCTTTATCCAAAACCCTCGGGACCAGCTGGTTTTTGGAATTTGGAATTTTTTGAATTTCTGAATAAGTGACGGTGAAATTTTTAAAAATCTTAACGAACAGCAGACTCACTATAAGTAAGTGAGACAGTATTGAGGCCTGCCAGTGCTGGGTCACGCCCACCCACGTCACATCTGAGTGACATGCATCGAGTGGGTGTGGAGTTGGGTTAACTGTTTGCATGCCAAACAACCTTGTTAATGAGATGAAAACTTCACAATAAAACCTTCAGATTTCGGAGCTTTTTGAATTTCGGGATTTCGAAGAAAGGGTTATCTACCTGTACTATCAAAATTTGTCTTATCCTAGTTTAGAACTTTGACTCATGAAACAGACCTATTGTTTCCCATAACTATTTTCAAGCTAATAGAATTATGGTCACTGGTCCCAATGTGCTCCCACTAACACTTCGGTCACTTGTCCAGCCTTATTTCCCAAGAGGAGGCTGAGATTTGCCCCTTCTCCGCTACGGCCATCTACATATTCATTGAGAAAGTTTTCCTGAACATACTTTAATTCCTCCCAATCCAAGCCCTGAAGACCCTGGCAGTCCCAGTCTCTGTATGGAAAGTTAAAATCCCCTACTATTACAACACTACTATTCTTAATTTCCCATTAACTATTGGGATCCAATAGTACAATACCATCAAAATGACCACACCCTTCTAAAACATAGAACATAGAACATAGAAGAATACAGCGCAGTACAGGCCCTTCGGCCCTCGATGTTGCGCTGATCCAAGCCCACCTAACCTACACTAGCCCACTATCCTCCATATGCCTATCCAATGCCCGCTTAAATGCCCATAATGAGGGAGAGTCCACCACTGCTACTGGCAGGGCATTCCATGAACTCACGACTCGCTGAGTAAAGAACCTACCCCTAACATCTGTCCTATACCTACCCCCCCCTTAATTTAAAGCTATGCCCCCTTGTAATAGCTGACTCCATACGAGGAAAAAGATTCTCACTGTCGACCCTATCTAAACCCCTAATCATCTTATACACCTCTATCAAGTCACCCCTAAACCTTCTTTTCTCCAATGAAAACAACCCCAAGTGCCTCAGCCTTTCCTCATACGATCTTTCTACCATACCAGGCAACATCCTGGTAAACCTCCTCTGCACCCGTTCCAGTGCCTCCACATCCTTCCTATAGTATGGCGACCAAAACTGCACACAATACTCCAGATGTGGCCGCACCAGAGTCTTATACAACTGCAACATGACCTCAGTACTCCGGAACTCAATTCCTCTACCAATAAAAGCCAGTACACCATATGCCTTCTTCACCGCACTATTTACCTGGGTGGCAACTTTCAAAGATTTGTGTACATGGACACCAAGATCCCTCTGCTCATCCACACTACCAAATATCCGACCGTTAGCCCAGTACCCCATCTTTTTATTACTCTTACCAAAGTGAATCACCTCACACTTAGCTACATTGAACTCCATTTGCCACCTTTCTGCCCAGTTCTGCAGCTTATCTATATCCCGCTGTTATCTGCCACATCCTTCCTCACTGTCTACAACTCCTCCGACTTTCGTATCATAAATTCTCAGTTCCACCCAAATAGCCACACTGGATGACTCCTCAGGAATATCTGATAGAAATACTGGCATGATGTTTTCCCTAATCATAAAAGCCACTCCCATCCTCTGTTGCCTCCCCTTCTACCCTTCCTCAAGCATCTGTAACCCAGAACATTGAGCTTGTAGTTCTGTCCCTCCCTTAACCATATTCCCATAACAGCTGTGATTCCCAGTGCTACATTCCCATGCATACCCTCAGTTTATTTACTTTACCTGCCAGAATTCCTGCATTGAAGAAAATGTAGTTAATTATTTCCTCATTCCTTGCCATGCTCCTCCCTGCCTTGTCTATTTAACTTGCTCTCCAACTTCTGAGCCAGCCCCAAACTTCTCTTTTGTCTCACAGTGCTTAGGGTCCCACCCCACTGCCAGACTAGTTTAAACCATTTGAAGTAGCTTTAGCAAATCTCTCCACTAGGATATTGGTCCCCCTGCAGTTCAGGTGTAACCTGTCCCTCTTGTACAGGTCACCTCTGCGCTGGAAGTGATTCCAATCATTCAAAAATCAGAATCTCTGCCCCTGCACCAGCTCCTCAGCCAATCATTCATCTGCCCTACCCTCCTATTTCTACTCACTAGTACGTGACACTGGGAGTAATCCAGAGATTACTATCCTTGAGGTCCTGCTTTTTAAACTCCTCCCTAACTCCCTATTTTCACTCTGCAGAATCTCATCCTTTTTTTCTACCTATGTCATTGGTACCAATGTATACAATAACCTCTGGCTGCTCACACTTCTCTTTGAGAATTCACTGCAACCACTCCAAGACATCCTTGACCCTGGCAGCAGGAGGCAATAAGCCATCCTGGAGTCTCACTCATGCTGCAGAAATGCCTCTGTGTGCGCTTACTGTAATGTCCCCAATTGCTCGCTTGGACTTTACCATATCTTGCTTTTTGTGGTGTCAAACCCTGGCTTCCTCTGTTACTTTCCCTTGAGATGCTCTGCCTCCATCCCCCAGCCCCCAACTGTATCCAAAGCAGTTTAATTGTTTGAGAGAGGATTAGTTACAGAAGACACCTGCATTACCTGCCTACTTCTCCTGGCAGTCACCCACCTACCTGAATGAACCTGCAGTGTGACCACCTCTCTGGAGCTACTATCTATCAAACTCTCTGCCTCCTGGATGCTCTGCAGTGCGTCCATCTGCCACTTCAATAAATCCATGCTGTCTGAGAGGAGCTGTAACTGGACACACTTCCTAAAGACGTCGTTGCCAGGAATACAAGAAACAGGAGGAGCATACCACTTCACTGACTGCCATCTCTGCCCCTTTATCAATTAGTGAACGAAGAGGAAACTAAAACGTCTCATCCTATCCTTAGCTTTTGCTCCTTGCCCTCCTCAACAAAAACTAGTATTTACCTAGGCCCACACTCAGGCTTCCCAGGAGCACTCCAACTACAAAGCATCCTTGCACAAATGGTCAGAACAAGACACAGCAATGCCTCCCTCCCCCATTTTCCTAAACTCCCACACTTAGTTCAAATCCCAGCACTGCAGTCTCTGCAGCTCGCACATTGTTGAGAATTTTGTAAATTTCTACAATCACTGTAGAATTGCAGATAAGGAGACTGCAACTCCTGGAAAATGTGAAAAGACAATTGCTCCTCACTCTGCTTAACCTCCAATTTCTGGCTGATCGGTTGGTGATTGGGTCAAAAACGAGATTTGCACCTGGACACGTTTGTCACATCTCTCTCATTATGCTGATTTTGGATGAAAGAGTCAGATTTTAAAACCTGCCAGGAAAACAACATTTCTTTGAACTCTGAACACATTTTTAAACACGTGATGAGATCTTCTTAACATTTATGAGGAGGCTGTCTTATTGTTACAGTAGTACTGTGACGACATTGTGAAGAAGCATGCATGGATGGCTCCTTTGAATTCATTGAATTAGATTTGCAGGCATATAAGGAGAAGATTACATGTAATAATGAACAGGTTGGTCCATTGCTAATCAAATATATTTCAAACATTTTGAATTATTTGATGCTAAAAGGGTAATTTGTGTTTTAATGGAAATTGGTAATGTGAAGAAACTGGTAACACAAAGAAAGCAAAAATATTTAGTATTAATGGAACCTTTTAAGACTTTTCAGCTTTTTCACCATCATAATATCATATCGTGTATTTATTTCAAAATACCAATTTTATGTAAAACATCTTCATAAATGTGGGTGCATAATACGCTCACACTTAGATTGATGTTAAAGCTTACATTAGTGGTCTCAGGAAGATTTCTCAGTTCTCACTCATGGTTTAATGTTTCATTTTTTTGCACTTCCAGTATATAACTTCCCCTAGTGATTTTGATATCTCTCTATTTCAGGTTCAATTTTATCTTGCTTAACTCTGCTTTGCTTGCTCTCACTCACTTTCTTTGTGGTTCTTCCTTGCTTAATACTTGATGGTTCCCATACTTTCCAAGTTTACAGAGGGGGCAGTAAGCTCTGCTGCCCTTTCTCATCACTAGCCTTTACCTACTGCAATAAGGTGCAATTTTTTTTTTAAGACATCAGTTGGGAATGAGAATGAATTTGGTTCTTTTGCCTTCTATGTATAACTGCTTTGTTAGAATTGCATCCCTTGCATTATGCAAAAGGACTGGGCAGTTTGATGGGGTATTAGAAGTGTCTGTGAAATTGTGGCTTTGAAAAGAATCAGGTGACATAAAGAAGAAAAAGTGCAAACCCTTTAACAATAGGTGATATTTTTATGCAAGTATCTTTATGTCTTGGTGGCAAGAGGTCGGTTTAACTATCGCAACCCATCAATGTAAATTTTACAAAATTGTAAAGATGTTAATTTACTGTTTTTTCTATCCAGTTGCTATAAGTTGATCATTAGCTTTACCTGGTTTTTGAGAGACAGTCACAGCCTACCAGGCGAACTTCCTGCCTGCAGTGAACAGTCAAGCAAGCAGTCAGTCATTCAAGATGGCAGCGGTGAAGGGGTAAATGTCTGGATTCCCTTGCCTAGATTCCTTCCTGTTTCCAGGGCTCGTCCACTTATCTTTTTCCTTTTCTTTTCACAATTTTTTTTGCTTTTCTTCCTTCTTTCATCATTTTTTTTGGCGGAGGGCAGTAAGAAGGCAGCTTTATTGGGGTTTGAAGTGTGGCAGTGGCTGGTGGGCCTAGAATGAAAATAGTGTCGAGGAGGCAGCTGACAGAGGGGTGAGTACGGACACCTGGTTTGGACTGCTACATCAATGGAGGCCAGTGGCAGCTTCAGCATTGAGATGGTTTTGGCCTGGCATCAGGTGGCCCTGGATTCATTTGGGCAGCTTTTGCGACATCATCCTTCCGGGGATTGGCGACGAGATAGGTTCTTGGACTGGCTTCAGGATTCTTGCAGTCAGGATTCTAGCAGCGTGGAGTGGCAGTCTTGCAGCGCCAAAGAAATTCTGCGATTTATATATTAATCAATTGAAATTTGCACCTTCATTCTATCTGATTAAAGCCATCTAGGTTTATTCGATACATTTGCATAATATGTATGACCCTTTGATCTTTTACTATAAATTCTGTGTTCAATGTATTCTCTCTCACTAGCTGCCTGAGGAAGGAACAGGGGTTCTGAAAGCTTACAGTTTCAAATAAACCTGTATTGTGTGATTTTTGACTTTGTTCACCCCAATCCAACACCAGTGCCTCCATATCACTGCGGGAAAAGCCATGGCTTAGCATCCTGCTGTTTGGAGTCAAACTGTGCAACCCATCTTTTCTTTCTACTATCCACCATTTGTTCCACAGAACCTGTAGGCTGTGCATTGGACTTTCCATTCACTTGCAATACACGTTTTTATTGTGGAAGCAGATCATCCCTGATCAAAGGGACTGACTGAGAAGAAGTAGGTATCACAATAAACAGAGAAAACTACAGATTTTCATCATCTATGCATACCTAGCTAATATTAGGTTGACAATAGTTCCTGAATGAAAAGGGTATGTGGACCTTAACACCAGCCGAAAGATTCCTTCTACAATGATGGTTCTATCATTTATTCTGACTGCCTCTCCAGTTAGGATGAAATAACTCAATATAGTTCAATAATAGAACCTAAAGTCTACTGACCTGTATTTTATAAAAATGCGGGTGACATGAGTAACAGTGATTTATGTTTTACTGGGAAGCACTATTTAACACTGGTGGAATAATATCAACAATCAGCCAGTTACTGTAGAATAGATCTAATTAAGTTTAGACAGACTGTATTCCTAAACTCTCAATAAAAAAAACTGAGTATTTCTTCTCATCAAGCTTGGACTAAGGTTTAATTTATTGGGATTCTGTATGACAGTTAATTTTACCATCATGTCAAATAAAGAAAAAGCATTTAATCAAGTTGCATATAAAACCATCAGGCATCAACACAGAGGATTTGTGAACATATTTTTGAGTGATGCTCAATATGATGTGAATTCAACGTGCATTCTATTATAGTCGTGCATCATACTAATTATGGTGGAGGCAAAGTTCTGTCTTTACCTCAAGGATACTCTCCATTGCATGGTTTGGCGTTCACATTGTGATAAATGGGACCGACCCTGACAAGATATAGCAACTCAATACTGGGCATCCATGAGATGCTATGAAACCTCAGCAGCTGCAGAATTGTACTCCAGCACAATATAACCTCATGGCATATTCCCTTCTTTACCATGACTATCAAACCAGGATATCAAAGCATATTCAAAGAAGAGAGAAGGTGGGTATGCCAGGAGCAGTGTTGGTCTGCTGAAGCTACAACACAGATCTGTTTGAATGCCAAACTGTGGGAGCAGAATGAAAAAAGCGCAGTTAAATGATCCCACAACTAACAAACCAGATCTAAGGTGTGCTGTCCTTCCATATCCAGTTATGAAAGTGATATGCAATCAAATGACTAACAAGAAATAGATTTCATAACTATCCCCATCATTAGTGATGGGGGAGACTGCCATATGAAGGCAAAATAAAAGTTTGAAGTATTGGCATCACATTCAGCCAGAAGTAGATGATCTATCTCAGCCTCCTTTAGAGGTCACCAGCATCACAGATACCAATCTTCAGCCAATTCAAATCGTTTTACATGACATCAAGTCGTTGTTGAAGGCAGTGTATATTGAATAGATTATCGGCATTAAGAACATTCTGACAATAGTACTGAAGACTTTTAAAAGTTCGCTGGCTATGCTGCTGTAATGTCCCTCCCTAGTTGCCCTTCAGATGTTGGTCACATGCTGTGTTTTTGAACAGCTGCAGTCTATGTGCTTTAGGTAGACATAATGCCATTAGGAAGAGAATTCCAGAATTATGACCTAACAAGAATGAAGGAACAACAATATATTCCCATGATGTGGAGATGCTGGTGTTGGACTGGTATGGACAAAGTCAGAAATCACACGACATGAGCTATAGTCCAGCAGGTTTATTTTAAATCACAAGCTTTTGCAGTGCTGCTTCTTCATCAGGTAGCTTCACCTGACCTGGTGTTGTGTGACTTCTGACGAAATATTTCTGAATCAAAATGGTCGTGGCGTATAGGTGAATGTGCATGTGTGATGTTCCCTAATATCTTGTACATTAGAACCAGCCATGCCCTTAGCCAAGTTGATCCAGTATAACTACAACAAAGGCATCTACTCAATAAAGAGGAAAATTGTGTAACCATGGGCTGTGCACAAAAAGCTGGTTAAATCCAACCTGGGAAATTACTTTCTTTCTCGTCTACTCGTGATCATCAGCAAAATAAGAGAAGTCGTCACAGCGCTATCAAACAGCACCTATTTAGCAAAAACCTATTCACTGACAGTCAGCTTGGGTTCCACCGGGACCATTCAACTTCTGACATTATTACAACCATGGTCCAAATATAGACAAAAGAGCTGAATTCCAGAGAGGAGGTGAGAGTGACTTCCTTCAACAGGGCAACCTTTCACTGAGCATGGCATTCTAACAAAACTAGATTCAAATGGAATCAAAGAAAGAACTGGATGTTGATAAGTGGAAAATAACATTCATGCCACAAAATGCCAGGCAATGTCTATCTCAAATAAGACAGAATCTAACCAAAGTTCTACACTGGAAGAAGTTCAATTTTAATATTAGGTAAGATTTGGCCAGAGTCAACTAGGAACTGATAAGTTTAAGTAAATCTCTGTCAGAGCAGTGGATGCATTCAAGAAGAAAATAGGGAGAGTGCAGTTCAACATGGTCCATGAAAGATAACAGGTGGGATCAACAAATCCTGCGAATCGTGAATATTAAGGGATATACTGCATTGGATAAAGAGAAAAAGGGAGGCTTATGACAGTTACTGAGGGCTCAATAAAGCAAGAGCACCAGGGGATCACAGAATGTGCAAGGGAAATCTTAAAGAGGAAATGAGGAAAGCAAAATGAGGGAATTTAAGAATAATGGTTGGTGACGTAAAGGAAATTATAAATTCATTTGCAAGTACGTTAAAGGTAAAATGATAACTAATGAAGGATTAAGGCCCATTAAGGATCACAATGGTAATTTGTGTATGTCAGTGAGGTTCTAAAAGAATACTTTGTGTCAGCGTTCACCCGTGAAAAAGACAATATGAGTGTAGAAATCAGGGAGAAGGACTGTGATATACTTTTTCAACAAAATGGATGTTCTGACAGATCTGACAGATTTAAAAAAGATAAATCTCAGGGTTGGATGAAATGTAACATAGGCTGTTGAGTGATGCAAGAGAGAAAACAACATGGGTTTTGGCAATAATTTTCAATTCCTCTTTGACCACAGAAGTGGTGTCAGAAGCCTGGAGGACAGTCAATCTGATATTATTATGAAAGAAGAGAGCAAGGGATGAACCAGGAAACTTCAGGCAAGTCTGTCTAACCTCAGTGATAGGGAAACTATTGCAAGCAATTCTGAGGGACAGAATTAATCTGCACCTAGAGTCATAGAGATGTACAGCATAGAAACAGACCCTTCGGTCCAACTTGTCCATGCCGACCAGATATCCTAAATTAATCTAATCCCATTTGCCAACATTTGGCCCATATCCCTCTAAATGCTTCTTGTTCATATACCCATACAAATGCCTTTTAAATGCTGCAGTTATCCCAGCACCCACCACTTCCTCTGGCAGCTCATTCCATACATGCACCACCATTTGCATGAAAATGTTGCCCTTTTGGTCCTTTTTAAAATTTTTCCCCTCTCACCCTAAACCTATGCCCTTACGTTCTGGACTCCCCCACCCCAGGGAAAAGGCCTTGCCTATTTACCTTATCTATACCCTCAGGATTTTATAAACCTCTATAAAGTCAACCCTCAGCCTCCGACCCTCCAGGGAAAGCAGCCCCGTCTCTTCAGCCTCTCCATAAAGCTCAAACCCAACAATCCTGGCAATGTTCTTGTAAATCTTTTCTGAACCCTTTCCAGTTTCACAGCGTCCTTCTGACAATATTCCAGAAGAGACTGAACCAATATCCTATAACATGACTTCCCAACTTGTATACTCAGTGCTCTGACCAATAAAGGAAAGCATATCAAGCGCCTTTCTCACTGTCCTGTCTACCTACGACTCCAATTTCAAGAAATTATGAATCTGCACTCTAAGATCTCTTCATTCAGAAACACTCCCCACGGCCATAACATTCAGTGTACGATTTGTCTTTCCAAAGTGCAGCACCTCATATTTATCTAAATTAAACTCCATCTGCCACTCCTCGGCCCACCTGATCAAGATCTCATTGTAGTCTGAGGTAACCATCTTCCCTGTCCACTACACCTCCAATTTCAGTGTCACCTGCAAACTTACTAACTAAAACACCTATGTTCACATCCAAATCGTTTGTGCAAATGATGAAAAGCAGTGGGCCCAGCATCGATCCATGTGGCATTCCATTGGTCACAGGCTTCCAGTCTGAAAAGCAACCCTCCATCGCCACCCTCTGTCTTCTACCTTCGAGCCAGTTCTGTATCCAAATGGCTAGTTCTCCCTGTATTCCATGAGATCTAACCTTGCTAATCAGTCTCCCATGGGGAACCTTGTCGAATGCCTTACAGAAGTCCATATAGATTACATCCACCACTCTGCCATCATGAATCCTCTTCCATACTTCTTCAAAATACTCAATTAAGTTTGTGAGACATGATTTCCCAACACAAAGCCATGCTGACTATTTCTAATCAGTCTTTGCTTATCCAAATACTCCAGCAACTTGCCCACCACTAATGTCAGGCTCATCAGTCTATAGTTCCCTGGCTTTTCCTTATCACCTTTCTTAAATAGTGGGATCATGTTTGCCAACCTCCAGTCTTCCAGCACCTCACCTGTGACTATCGATGACAGAAATATTTCAGCAAGGGGCCCAGTAATCACTTCCCTAGCTTTCCAGAGTTCTAGGGTACACCTGATCAGGTTCTGGGGATTTATCCACTTTTATGCATTTTAAGACATCCAGCACCTCCTCCTCTGTAATATGGACAGTTTTCAATGTCACTATCTATTTCCCCACATTCGACATTTTCCATGTTCTTCTCCATAGTAAACACTGATGCAAAATACTGGTTTAGTATCTCCATCTCCTGCGATTCCACACAAAGGCCACCTTGCTGATCTTTGAGGGGCCCTATTCTCTCCCTGGTTACCCTTTTGTCTTTAATGTATTTATAAAATCCCTTTGGATTCTCCTTAACCCTATTTGCCAAAGCTGTCTCATGTCCCCTTTTTGCCCGCCTGATTTCCCTCAAGTTTATTCCTACTGCTCTTATGAGGATACACTCGATCTATCCTGTCTAGATCTGACATATGCTTCCTTCTTTTTCTTGACCAAAACCTCAATTTCTCTAGTCATCCAGCATTCCCTACACCTAGCAGGTTTGCCTTTCACCATAACAGGAACATACTGTCTCTGGACTTTTATTACCTCATTCTTGTAGATTTCCCATTTTCCAGCCATCCCTTTACCTGCAAACATTTGCCCCCAATCAGCTTTTGATCATTCTTGTCTTAAACCATCAAAATTGGCCTCCCTCCAATTTGGAACTTTAACTTTTGGATCCGGTCTATTTTTTCCAACACTATTTTAAAACTAAGAGAATTATGGTCACTGGCCCCAGCCTGCTCCCCCACTGACATCTCAGTCACCTGTCCTGCCTTATTTCCCAAGAGCAGGTCAAGTTTGTAGGTACATCCACATACTGAATCAGAAAACTTTTTTGTACACACTTTGGAAATTCCTCTCCATTCCAAACCTTTAATACGATGTCAGTCTCAATCTATGTTTGGAAAGTTAAAATCCCCTCTCATAACCACCCTATTATTCTTACAAATAATGGCGATCTCCTTACAAATTTGTTTCTCAATTTCCCGTTAACTACTAGAGGGGTCTATAGTACAATCCCAATAAGGTGATCATCACTTTCTCATTTCTCACCCAAATAACTTATCTGAATGTGTTCCATGAATACCCTCCCTCAGTACAGCTGTAATGCTATCCTTTATCAAAAATGCCACGCCCCCTCCTCTCTTGGCCTCTTTTCTATCCTTCATATAGCATTTGTATCCTGGAACATTAAGCTGCCAGTCTTGTCCATCCCTGAGTCACGTCTCTTTAATTGCTATGATATCCCAGTCCCATGTTCCTAACCATGTCCCAAATTTATCTGCCTTCTCTGTTATGCATCTTGCATTGAAATAAATGCAGTTTAATTTATCAGTCCTACCTTGTTCTCAGCTTTGTTCCTGCCTGCCCCGACTGTTTGACTCGCTCCTTTTCCCAACTGTACCAGTCTCAGATTGATCTCTTTCCTCATTATCTTCCTGGGTTCCACTGTGACACCCCCCCATCCCCCCAACCTTACTCGTTGAAATCCTCCTGAGCAGCTCTCGCAAATCTCCCTGCCAATAAATCAGTCCCCTTCCAATCTGTCCTTCTTATACAGGCCACTTCTATCCCAGAAGAGATTCCAATGATCCAAAAATGTGAATCCTTCTCCCATACACCAGCTCCTCAACCATGCATTCATCTACTCTATCCTCCTATTCCTACCCTCACTAGCTCATAGCACCGAGAGTAGTCCAGATATTACTACTCTCGAGGACCTCATTTTTAAATTTCTGCCTAACTTTCTATATTCGCCCTTCAGAATCATATCCTTTTTCCTTCCTATGTCATTAGTTCCAATGTGCACAATGACCTCCTGCTGGTCCTACTTGCCTTTGGAGAATATTCTGCACCCTCTCTGAGATATCTTTCATCCTGGCACCAGGGAGGCAACACATTATTCTGATTTCTGTCTGTCAGCCGTAGAAACATCTGTCTGTACTTCTGACTACAGAGTCCCCCATCACAATTGATCACTTGGAAGCTGATGAACCTCTTGTTATATTAGCCAGTCTTGAAACCAGAAACTTGACTGTTTGTGCTACATTCCCAAGAGTCCATTGCCCCCTATATTTTCCAAAACAGCATTCTTGTTTGAGATAAGGATAGCCACAGGAGACTTCTGCACTACCTGCCTCCCTCTCCCACCTTTACTGGAGCAGCCCATCTACCTGACTGTACCTGCAGTTTTTCTCCCTTGCTATAACTGCCATCCATCACACCCCCTCACTCCTGTAAATACCTCATTGCCTCTAACTGCCACTCCAACTGATCCATGTGGTCTGATAGGATTTGCAACCAAACACACTTATTACAGACATAATCATCAGTAACATCTGTTATGGATTCGGCCAGACCACTTAAAACATTCTTAAGCAGGCAGCCCAGACTGTAACTTTGCAATTTGTTTCAGTAAGTGTACTGTTACAATTACCCAGTATAAGTTAGCTAGGTTGTCTAACAGGTTTTAAAACAGCCAAAAATTTATTCACAAAATTACGGAATGAAACACAAAAAAACAGAATAAAGAACATCTGCAGAACTCAGTCAATCCAAACTAGACTTAATTATACTATCCTGAATATGCACAACAGTCCCAATAAACAATCCCTGAAGCACAGTAAAAAATGAAACAAAGACTTACAGCTCAAAGTTAAGGGGACAGAAGGAGAGAGAGATTAGCAGCCTGTTTCCACACAGCTCAATGCTGAACTGACTCTAACTTAACTTCAGTTTCCAGGACTGGCCACTCCCCTTTCATTATACAGATTCCTTACAAAAACATAAAAGCTTTGGCCTAAAGCCTCACTTGTTTTGTAAAAACAAAAAGGCCGCTCAATACCCTTTTATCTTAGTACCAAACCAATCGATTTGGAGCCCAGCTTGTTTACGACCCCTCTGACAAAAAAACAAGGACGCAGTATTCTTGAGAAAAGGAAGAGCTTTTGTATAAAAGGCCCAGCTTTGTGACACATGGAAACTCTCCCTAATCTCCCACATCTGATAGGAAGAGCACATCACTCGACTAAAGCCATCTTTGTACCTTAACAATCTATAGACCCATAAAATAGCAGTCTTACTGCTCTAAAAACCACTGCTCCAGGCTAACTTTGTACCTGTGTTTTACGTTTAAAATTTTAATCAAGTCAGATCTCAATAAAACATATAATCAAAAAGAACCTACTGTACTCACTATTGTAGATTTACAAAAAAGACAGCAAGGTTACCGTTAAAAACTATGCACTTATCTGCTCTCATTCTGTGAGCTCCCCCCATACAGGTTCCTCAAAGGTCAACTGTAATTTTCATTGTTAAATTTTTCTGAAACACACTCCAATATCCAGAGACACTTGAATTCAAACAGCAAAGGCAACAAACTGTGCAAATTCACAGCTGTGTCAGATAGCAGTGTAGGTTTCTTTCTGTCTCTCACTGACCATGTGGTTGTTGCTTTTGTCTCTCTCTTTCTCCTTTTTAAAGTGCCATTATTTTCATCTATTTTCCAACAAGTAAATGCAATTGCATATAAAACAGTAATTGCTGGTCCTGGAATTCAAGGAATTAGCTCCAACACTGAAAATATCTCAAAAAAAGGAGCAGCTCTTACAGCCATAATTTTTCCCTGTACCCCATCTTGAATTTGGAGAGACACTTGAGATTAATTGAGAACAGTCAGAATACCCTTTTTAAGGGGACACCAATTGATTGAATTTTTCAAAGAGATGACCAGGTGTGTAAATGAAGGAAACACTTTCAATGTACTCTACTTGGACTTCAGTAGGCTTTTGAGAAGGTTCTGAGAGGGAGACTGATGGAAAAATTAAGAAGCCATGGGATTCAAGGAAATTTGGCTAACTGGATCTAGAATTGGCTGAGTGGTGATGGTTGAGGAGTATTTTTGTAACTGGAAGCCTGTGTCCTGTGGGATTCTGCAGCAATCAGTGATGTGGTCATCTTGCTGTTCATGGCATATATAAATGGTTTAGCTTGAATGTAGATGGGTTGATAAGTAAGTTTGCAGATGATACAAAAGTTAGTGGAGTGGTAAATAGTGATGAGGATAACATTAGTTTACAGGAGGATATAGAATGGGCTGGTCAGAATGGCTCATTAGTGGCAAAGGGAAATCAATCTGGATAAGTGTGAGGTGATGCACTCGGGCAGGACAAACAAGTCAAGTCTGTAAATCTCCTTTGGTTTCCAATCACCTTCATTATTTAGTGCAAAATCCCAATGGTATATATACTTCATCATAGCAGTGTATGCCAATGTGTGCTTTAATTACTGAGCTACACAGTTAACTTACAGTTAACTTAAAATTTACCATCTTGAAATTCAACAGCTCCAAAAAATATCCATCTGACCCCAGCCTTGGAGGTGATTTGTGGAACTGTTGAATTTTAAGATGGTTGGGGAACTGCAGATTAACTGTGCAGCTCACTAATTAAAGCACACGGTGGCATACACTGCTATGATGAAGTATGCATACCATTGGGATTTTGCACTTAATAATGATGATTGGAAACCAAAGGAGATTTCAAACTTGACTTTTGTCCTGCCCAAGTACATCACCTCACACATACTCAGACTGATATCCACTTCCCATTGAGCTTTTCTCCTATTTATACAAGTTAAATAACAATTGTAAAAGTTATATCTGCATGGTGAATTAGGGTAGCATGTCGCTCAGTGGTTAGCACTGCTGTTTCACAGCACCAGGGACCCAGGTTTGATTCCACCCTGAGGTGACTGTCAATGTGGAGTTTGCACATTCTCCCTGTTTCTGCGTAGGCTTCTTCCGGGTGCTCCAGTTTCCTCTCATAGTTCAAAGATATGGAGGTTAGGTGGTTTGGCCATGGTCAAATGTACATAATGTGAGGAAGAAAAGGGGGCGTGATGAACAAAGGTCTTAAGAAGTTGGGTTGGTCTTAAGGGGAAAAGAACCAGGAAATTTCAGGAAGGGATTCTTGAAAGTAAGATGAAAGCCTGGTCTCTAATGTTGGACATCTGGGAAGAAAGTGTTGTTAGAGTGGGAATCAGAAGAAAGGACTGTATGGGTATGGAAAGAGATTGCAAAGAGGGAAAAATACAAGATTGCCTTGAAGAAACTAAACAAAAAGGATGAGAATTAAAATCTTGAGTTATTGGAGACATTGCATCAGAGGACTGTTACAGTGCTGAAGGCGCCACTCAGTCCATCATGTCTCATCTAGTACCTAGTGCCAATCTACTACCTTGTCCCTATATCCCACGTAAAACTTTTCTGTCCAATTAATCATCCAATCTTGATTGCCTCAATGGTTCTTGACTCCATTACATTTCCAGGCAATGCATTCCATAACATAACTACTCACTGTTTGAAATGGTTGTTTTTCACACATCTTACTTTAAATCTCCTTTTTTTTATTTAATGTGCAGAAACAGCTTACTGTCTACTCGATCCAATCCACTCATGATTTTGAAAACAGATTTCAAATCTTTCGGCCTTCCCACCAAGGGGAATAGTCCCAACTTCTTTAATCTATTGTAATAACTGAAGTTTTTTGTTCCTGGAACCATCATTATAAACTATTACAAATGAGGTGGGTAATGAGAAAGTATATGGTCAACAAAATTTAGAATGAAGTGAGATTTATCAAAGGCCGAAGATGGGAGCCCAGTTAGGACAGCAGTGAAATAATCTAATCTGAGGTGAAAAACATCTAGATGATGATTTTACAAAAAAGTGGTCCAAACTAGATATGAACTAGTTGGCATTAGAAGTGGAAATTGGTCATCTTTGATCATTTCAATTCTGTTATCCAAAAATTAAAGCGCTTCATTGTCTGTATCTTATTTTGTCTTAAAAAGGTACTGTCAAGAATGTTTGCCAAGTCTTCTTGTTTGTTTACAAATATCTGCTGGAATTAAGTCATTTTAAAATTCAGAATCCGAATACTGCTGAAAAGAGAGAAGTTGCCAAAGCTTTCCATCTTGCACTCAGCAGGAGAAACAGACGTTTCTGCCGACCATACAATTGAGTAATATTGTGTATGAATTTGGAGTTGGTTCAATGCCAGGAATATAGACCAAAATGGCCGAGTGACTGGCTGATTGAATCAGCAGCATTTAATTCAATTGTGCACAATAGCCAAGATCTTGTTCCTCTAGGGAGAAAACTGTTTCTGGTTACACAAGGATCCATACAGCCTAGATTTAAGGTACAGCAATTGACAAAATTATCTAACAAAACATCGGAGTGGGTTTAGATTAGATTAGATTACAGTGTGGAAACAGGCCCTTCGGCCCAACAAGTCCACACCGACCCGCCGAAGCGAAACCCACCCATACCCCTACATTTACCCCTTACCTAACACTACAGGCAATTTAGTATGGCCAATTCATCTGACCCTGCACATGTTTGGATGGTGGGAGGAAACCGGAGCACCTGGAGGAAACCCATGCAGACACGGGGAGAACGTGCAAACTCCGCACAGTCAGTCGCCTGAGGCGGGAATTGAACCCGGGTCTCTGGCACTGTGAGGCAGCAGTGCTAACCACTGTGCCACCGTGCTGCCCTTGGGTTGGGGGGGCGGGGGAGGGAGGTGACGGAAAGGGAGTGGGGGGGGTGGGGGGGGAGAATTTACACAGGCATTTCTTATGGTCTAGAATTGTTTACCTGAAAGTGTAGTGGAGGAAACCAGCACCTGCAAAGAATCACTGTGATGTAATCCTGGTTTAGAACTATGTTGCCGTTCTGAGATTCTGCCCTCTCGTCCTAGACTCTCACACAAACAGAAACAACCTGTCCACATCTATTCTGTCAAGCCCCTCAAGAATATTTCAATAACGTTGCCTCTCATTCATGTAATCTCCAGTGGGGACAGACCCAAACTAAGTAACACATCTTTGTAAGACAATCCATCATTTCCTGGGATCAGTCTTCTCTGGACTACCTCCAATGCCAGTACATTTTTCCCTCAATGAGGGATCCAAAACTGTTCACAGTATTCCGACTGTGCTCTGTGCTGTGCCTTGCACCATTTCAGCAATTTTTTATTTTTATACTGTATTCCTATTTATCTCTCTATTTTTATACTGTATTCCCTATAAATAGGAAACATCTGCTGGCTGAGCCAGTGATGTCCACATAGTATTAAAGAAAATGCATTAAATATATTTCAAAAGGGAGTTGGATAAATGCTTGAAAAGGGAAGATTTCAAGGACTATGGGGAGACAATAGGGGGAGTGCAACTCATTAAATATCTCTTTAAAAGAAGCTGACTCACCTACTTTGTTGCTGTATCATTTTCCAATGAATACAATAAGCAATTTCTGATAGATGAAGTAGAGGTCTCCTACCAGGAGACAACCTGTTGAGAGCCTCATGTCATCAATTTCAGAGTAAGCTGACACTTAAATGGATAGTGGCAAGCTATTTCCAGACCAAAGACTTTGAGGGAGTATATCTGGAATTTGTTCATCACGCTCTCAGTATGGGAAATCTACCTAGCTACTTGAGGATCTTCATTGCTTTCCAACAGCCTTATTAAAACAGATTTAATTGAGATAGAAGTGGGATAGCATCTGGGTCCCCACTTGCCAGCCGATTAACTGGCCCACCATAAAATTCATCACTAGAAAGGACACTAAATTCCATCAAGTACTTATCATTTGGAACATCATATTATGATGGAGTAATATAACCAAGGTGCTACTCTGTAGCAAATTCAAGAGACTCAGGAACTTATGTTGTCATAGCTTTGTATTGAATGCCGTTTACCGATATTATGTTACAAAGTGCAAGATGACAGCCTTAATCAGATAACTATAATCAGATTAAGACAGATACGTTTTTGATATTTTCTAACCTGTTCAGAGATGTTATTACACACTTCTGAAGCATGTGGGACTTTAACTCAGGTCTCTGGACTCAGAGCTAGGAACCCGAATACTGCACCACAAATTGGAGAGTGAATGTGTCTAAAATAAGGAATATCCACTGGGATCCATGTAAACATTCTGGAATTTATTTCACCCTTGAATATTTTCTAATCAACCTTTTCAGGAATGTTATGACACACCTCTGCAGCACATGGGACTTGAACCTGGGCCTGTTGGCTCAGAGCTAGGGCATTATAACTGCAACACATGTAGTGGACCATCTTATTTTGTTTGTTGCTTTTTTTCCCCTTTTCATTGCATTTTATATCCAGGAGTGCTCTTACACACAACTCAACATGTTTTTTGCCAATCACCAAATCACTGTTTTGTTTTACTGATTAACCAGTGTCTTGTTTTATTAATCGATTATTATTATTACTAGATATTAACAATTCAATTCAATGAAATCAAACACTCCTGGAACTTCTTCAGAATCTTAATTACAAATGTTGACATTCTCTCAGTATTCATGGCATGAATTTCCCATTCTCCCATTAGTCTTCACAAGAATTTTGGATCCATTAAATTATAAAAATTGATCCATCAGGGGTAATTTAAACTGCAATGCATAAACAAGTAAAAGCTTTGAAAGTAAAGCATCTATTTCATAAAGTGATTGAACTGAAACAAATCATAGAGTGCTGCAAATGAAAGTGTGTGATTTGAATTTAAAATGAACTATTTTCCAAGTTTGAGTAAATCAGAAATTTCTGAATTAATATGGTCACAAACTGTATAGCATAATTTGCGTATCTTCAATATTTCACATTGCTTTCATCCAAGCAACTAGAATCTCAAGGCAGGGAACTTTTAAAAGATGGACCATTTGGGAACATTTTAAATTTTTTTAATCTTTTAATGTCAATAAAAAAGCCAAAGAGACTGTAAGTATCCTAACATTAAGCAATTGCTTTATTTAATACATACACCTGTTGTGGTACCTCAGCTATTGCAAAACAAAAAGGATAGCAGGCTCCTTGGGGTGTCAGTTTGGAAAATCAGCCTTAAGGCTTTACAAAGATTTACTGGATATTGTAGCACAACCTGGCTTCCTCTCAATAAGTACCAGTAGGGTAAATGTATGAAACATGTTTGAGTGGCATCGCTGCGCTACTTCAGGATTAAAAGTCTGTTTTCAAAATCCAATCAAGAGTTTGTAATAAGGCTGACATGTCAGTATAGTACTGAAGAAATTCTGCTTTGCTACAAGTACATTCTTTGAAATTATATCTTAAACTGAGGCCCATTTGCTCTCTCAGGACCAGTGTAGAAGATTACATGAAACTAATACAATATTGAATACCCTGTAGTTCTCCAGGGTCATTCTTCAACCAATATCACTTAAAACAGATTACCTCGGCATTATTTCACGCTATTTGTATGATCTTGCTGTGTGCAAATTGGTTGCTGCATTTCCTGCATTGCAACAGTAATTCTACTTAAGGTATTTTACTGGTCAATGTGAATTGGGAGCAGCTGAGTTTGTGAATAGTGCTATGTAAATACAAGCTTACTTTCTTTTTAAAATGCTTTTTAGAGGACTTAGCTGGTAAGAAAACAGCAGCTCAAAGATTGAAGGAAATATGCCCACGAAGTAAAAGGAGAAAGAGGGTGGAATTATTTCAGCTCCTAAATGGCAAGATTTCAAAAACCTGATTCTGAACATCAAGAAGAAAAATCAGACAAAAAGGGCTATTCAAGATTTGGACAGTGTGGCGACAATCTCACTTCTCTGTAGTGAGAGGCCTATTTGCATTTATTTACATCTTATTATCTAATCTCACTTAATTTACATGCAGTTTGCTATTCACCAGCGCAGTGGAGAGAAACTGGGTGATGACCACATGGTTCTAACTCACCAATTTATTTATCTGGATTTCCATCTTTGCTAGTGGTCAGCAACACCTCCATAGGCACTGACTATTTCTAGCCATGTCCATGAAGGGCAGCATTGGACAGGCATCAACCTCACCACATTAACATTATATGTTTCCAACATGCTTAGAATATAGTCATCCACCAAATTACTCGACTTTGGAGTACACCATTGTAATCCGACTGGCAGGATACTATTTGTGCAGGGATAGGCACCCAGCTCCTAGACTGCAGCAGGGTGCACCTTGGAGTTCTTGGCTTACTCTTTTAGCAGCCAATTACTTCTAGGTGTGTGAAATGGCATAATTAGCATGAATTTGAAACAGGTCCATGATGTGCAAGGTCTATGTAGAGGCATCCAATTGCCCTGTTTGTCTAAGGCTTCAGCTTTCATTGTCTTAAGAACAGTATTTAGATAGAGTCATAGAGTCAAAGAGATGTACAGCGTGGAAACAGACCCTTCAGTCCAACCTGTCCATGCCGACCAGATATTCCAACCCAATCTAGTCCCACCTGCCAGCACCTGGTACATATCCCTCCAAACCCTTCCTATTCATATACCCATCCAAATGCCTTTTAAATGTTGCAAGTATACCAGCCTCCACCACATCCTCTGGAAGCTCATTCCATACACGCACCACCTACTGTGTGAAAAGGTTGCCCCTTAGGTCACTTTTATATCTTTCCCCACTCACCCTAAACCTATGCCCTCTAGTTATGGACTCCCCCAAACCAGGGAAAAGACCTTGTCTATTTATCCTATCCATGCCACTCATAATTTTATAAACCTCTATAAGGTCACCCCTCAGCCTCCGACGCTCCAGGGAAAACAGCCCCAGCCTGTACAGCCTCTCCCTATAGCTCAAATCCTCCAACTCTGGCAACACCCTTGTAAATCTTTTCTGAACCCTTTCAAGTTTCACAACATCTTTCCAATCGGAAGGAGACCAGAATTGCATGCAATATTCCAACAGTGGTCTAACCAATGACCTGTACAGCCGCAACATGACCTCCCAACTCCTGTACTCAATACTCTGAATGATAAAGGAAAGCATACCAAACGCCTTCTTCACTAACCTATCTACCTGCGACTCCACTTTCAAGGAGCTCTGAACCTGCACTCCAAGGTTTCTTTGTTCAGCAACACTCCCTAGGACCTTACCATTAAGATTTGCTTTCCCAAAATGCAGCACCTCGCATTTATCTGAATTATCTGCCACTTCTCAGCCCATTGGTCCATCTGATCAAGTTCCTGTTGTAATCTGAGGTAACCTTCTTTGCTGCCACTACACCTCCAATTTTGGTGTCATCTGCAAACTTACTAACTATATCTCTTATACTTGCATCCAAATAATTTATATAAATAACGAAAAGTAGAGGACCCAGCACCTATCCTTGTGGCACTCCACTGGTCACAGGCCTCCAGTCTGAAAAACAACCCTCCACCACCACCCTCTGTCTTCTACCTTTGAGCCAGTTCTGTATCCAATTGGCTCATTCTCTCTGTATTCCATGAGATCTAACCTTGCTAATCAGTCTCCTATGTTGAACGCCTTACTCTAGTCCACATAGATCACATCTACTGCTCTGCCCACTTCAATCCTCTTTGTTACTTCTTCAAAAAACTCAATCAAGTTTGTGAGACATGATTTCCCATACACAAAGCCATGTTGACTATCCCTATTCAGTCCTTGCCTTTCAAATTAAATGTACATTCTGTCCATCAGGATTCCCTCCAACAACTTGCCCACCACCGACATCACACTGGTCTATAGTTCCCTGGCTTGTCCTTGCCACCCTTCTTAAACAGTGGCACCACGTCCAACCTCCAGTCTTCCAGCAACTCACCTGTGACTATTGATTATACAAATATCTCAGCAAGAGGCCCAGAAATCACTTTCCTAGCTTCCCACAGAGGTCTAGGGTACATCTGATCAGGTCCTGGGGATTTATCCACCTTTATGCATTTCAAGACATGCACTTCCTCCTCTGTAATATGGATATTTTTCAAGATGTCACCATCTATTTCCCTACATTATATATCTTCCATGTCCTTTTCCACAGTAAATACTGATGCAAAATTCTTGTTTAGTTCCTCCCCCATTTTCTGTGGCTCCACACAAAGACCACCTTGCTGATCTTTTAGGGGCCCTAGTCTCTCCCTTATTACCCTTCTGTCCTTAATGTATTTGTTAAAACCCTTTGGATTCTCCTTAATTCTATTTGCCAAAGCTATCTCATGTCCCCTTTTTGCCCTCTTGATTTCCGTCTTAAGTATATTCCTACTACCTTTATACTCTTGCAAGAATTCACTCGATCCATCCTGTCTATATCTGACATATGCTTCCTTCTTTTTTTTTAACCAAATCCTTAATTTCTTTAGTCATCCAGCATTCCCTATACCCACCAGCCTTTCCTTTCACCCTAACAGGAATATACTTGCTCTGGATTCTCGTTATTTCATTTCTGAAGGCTTCCCATTTTCCAGCCATCACTTTACCTGCAAACCTCTGCCCCCAATCAGCTTTTGAAAGTTCTTGCCTAATACCGTCAAAATTGGCCTTTCTCCAATTTATAACTTCAAGTTTTAGGCCTGGTCTATCCTTTTCCATCACTATTTTAAATCTAATAGAATTATGGTTACTTGCCCCCAAAGTGCTACCCCAGTGACACCTCAGTTACCTGCCCTGCCTTATTTCCCAACAGTAGGTCAAGTTTTGCACCTTCTCTAGTGCACCTATCCACATACTGAATCAGAAAGTTTTCTTGTACACACTTAACAAATTCCTTTCCATCTAAACCCTTAACACTATGGCAGTTCCAGTCTATGTTTGGAAAGTTAAAATCCCCTACCATAACTACCCTATTATTCTTACAGATAGCTGAGATCTCCTTACAAGTTTGTTTCTCAATTTCCCTCTGATTATTAGGGGGTCTATAATACAATCCCATTAAAGTAATCATCCCTCTCCTATTTCTCAGTTCTACCCAAATAACTTCCCTGGATGTATTTACGGGAATATCTTCCCTCAGTACAGCTGCAATGCTATCCCTTATCAAAAATTCCAATCCCCCTCTTGCCTCCCTTTCTATCCTTCCTATAGCATTTGTACCCTGGAACATCAAGCTGCCAGTCCTGTCCATCCCTGAGCCATGTTTCTGTAATTGCTATGATATCCCAGTTCCTAACCATGTTCCTAACCATGCCCTGAGTTCATCTGCCTTCCCTGTTAGGCCCCTTCCATTGAAATAAATGCAGTTTAATTTATAAGACCTACCTTGACTGTTTGACTCGCTACTGTTCTCAACTGTACAGTCTCAGATTGATCTCTTTCCTCACAGTCTCCCTGGGTCCCACGCCCCCACCTTACTAGTTTAAATCCTCCCAAGCAACTCTAGCAAATCTCCCTGCCAATATATTAGTCCCCTTCCAATTTAGGTGCAATCCATCCTTCTTGTCCAGGTCACTTAGATCCTTGTTGTGAATGCTGCAACTGTATATTATTGAGGGGCTGCTTTGTTTCTGATGCAGCCCACATTGGCTCAATGGAAGCATCCCTAATGGATCCAGGCACAGAAGTTGCTGTCACCTGTATCCACCAAACTGAGTGTTCACATAAGTGGATGAGAAAGATGTGTTCAGTAGCCTAGCACCAGCATCAACCTCCAGTGGATGTGGAGAAGCCACTTATTATGGGGTTTCCTGCCGTAGATGCCCCAATCTTAAGGGGAAAACATAGTAAATCCACAGTCATTCTGCTTCTATGGAATGCCATGCTGATAAGGGAGGGACAGTGACAACATAATTTGTTTAGAGGTGGCAGTCAGAACACCATGACATGGTGACCGTTGTATGTACAATTCGCAACCTTCTTCCACTGAAGCCAAAAAGGTCTACAAGATGTTTCCTCAACATCAGGTTATTTTTGAACATTTGTTGGAGTATAGTACAGACAGAGGTCACAGATTAATCCATGGATGTTTTGCTCCAGATAACTGGAGGATGTGCTAAAGCTATGTGATGGATGATAAGTATCCGCAAGAGCAACAAGATTGCACTGAGGAAGACTGTGAGAAGTTTTCCAATGAAACAACTCCTTCATCATCTTAAAGTATATCATCATTGGCCAAAGTAACCCAAGCAGGACTTGTTTGCAAATCTTGTTCAGTGGATCAGAATTGCGTGAAGTCATTGTTCACTGACTATATCTGCAACATCAATACATTTACAGTCATCTTCTGTGAAATCCCAACTGCAAATGAAGCGTATTTATTTTTTTTCTTGCATTTTTCCTGTTGAAGGTTAGAAGTTAAAGTTACAAACTGATGGAAGCCTTCACAACATTTGATGCATCTTCATTTGGTAACGGCAAAACTTCATGCTGGTTTGAATGCTATGGAAAGGGTAGATACTGTTCAAACAGGATTAGAACATTGCATGGCATTAAGGTTGGCTACCATTTTACTCACACAATTGATGAAAAGTGAACATAGATTTAAATGTGACAATGTATTTGCAGTGACGTTTCACCCGTGCCATGAATGTGCCCCCAGGAGATTTTTAGACAGTAGACAATAGGTGCAGGAGTAGGCCATTCAGCCCTTCAAGCCTGCACCGCCATTCAATATGATCATGGCTGATCATTCCTAATCAGTATCCTGTTCCTGCCTTATCTCCATAACCCTTGATTCCACTATCTTTGAGAGCTGTATCCAACTCTTTCTTAAATGAATCCAGAGACTGGGCCTCCACTGCCCTCTGGGGCAGAGCATTCCACACAGCCACCACTCTCTGGGTGAAGAAGTTTCTCCTGAGCTCTGTCCTAAATGGTCTACCCCGTATTTTTAAGCTGTGTCCTCTGGTTCGGCACTCACCCATCAGCGGAAACATGTTTCCTGCTGCCAGAGTGTCCAATCCTTTCATAATCTTATACGTCTTAATCAGATCCCCTCTCAGTCTTCTAAACTCAAGGGTATACAAGCCCAGTCGCTTCAGTCTTTCCGTGTAAGGTAATCCTGCCATTTTGTTTTCCTTAACCTCTCAATACATCCAGATGCAGTTTTGAGATCTACAATTTGGCCTTGGAGTTTTGGACGGGTGAGTCCAGATAGGCTGAATGTATCCTGGTCAGATGCAGGCCACCCTCCTCTAACAAGGTCAGAGATTTCAGGCAGTGTTGAGGTGGAGTGCTCAGTCACCTCTGGCATGTCCTGACAGACATGGTGTCCCACTCCTCTGACTTGAAACCTGTCTCCTTGTGAGGAGGGGGCACTCGAAGTAGGCCACCTGTCACCCTGTCGCTGTAATTGAGCACCAAGGGTTGAAGCAATGGAATACAGATCTGGGGATTCATCGGTCTAATACTGTTTGCTGGACTTGGCTCTCCCTGATAGATATCAACGCGTCCACAGAGGAAGCTAGACACACTCGTACTGGAGGCAAAGTGGTGCCAGTAGCATTGAAGACTCTTCCAACATTTGATCCAGCTTCCTGAGCGCCTCCTGCAAACCTGCCTGATGGTCTTGTGTCTGTTTGTCAATTTGTTTGAAGTTATTAATTTTTGACACCATGGGGTTTGCCCCTGCCTGCAGTTGAGCAGGTGCCTGATTTCTGGCAGTCCTCTGAATGCCAGTGACCAGGATATTTCTTCCTCTGCCAGCTGTGGAGATGGGGCAGTGATGTACTCACCAGCAGGTACTCCCAAACCTCAGCTAGTTAATGTTGAAGGTGCCAAGGTGTAAGCTGATGGAGGGTGACCTGAGAGCTTTGCTGTTGACTCCTCTGAGGGATCTGTAACATTTTCCTCAGTGGTGGAGGAGAAAAAGGATGCATTACAAAACTGTAGTAGAGGTTCAGGATATATTCACAGTAGAGGTAATAGGAGAGTAGGGGATCTCATCATAATGAATTTTACTTGGCATGTTCTTGGTGTCACCACATGACCAGTCACTATCCTCTCCCAATAAGGCAAGAATTGGATCTCTCTGCCCTATTCTATGGTGCATTCTCCTGGAATGGCACATGACCGGGATTGATTGAGAAGCAAGTGACTGGTGCAGCTGTCAGTGTTGTTGTAAGTGAGGAAAAGGTAGAAAGATGTCAGAGTGAATAAGGATGCAGTGCAGAGGCCATTTAAGTTTAGTAGTTAAGTTTAGGTGTGGTTGTGGTGGTGGTGATATGGGATGTTGGAGAGGTGGAAGGAGAGGGGTGAGGGTTGATAGTGATAAATGGTCAGAGCCATTGAGGGGAGATGTTGCGTTCAATAGTGAGAGTGGTAGACAATGAGCCTTTACGAGTGGTGTGTTCTGTTGCAGAGCTGAGTGAATATGAGGTAGCAGAGGAAAGATGCTAACACTTACTCTTGCAGGGCACAGGCGGTCATTCACATTCTTCCAGTACTGATAGGTGTTCCTCCAAACCGTGGACACCACACCGATCCAGCTGGTAACTTTGGATTCAGGCTGGCAGGCTCTACTGCTGTGATGTTCTCCGGCTGGTCTGAAGAAAGGATATACATTCACCCTGTCGACCAGGACCTTGAGGTCCTTGTCAGCAAGTTACCTGCCTCTGACCATTTCTGTGCAAATTTTCCCACGATGAATCTGTGAATGACAGTAACTGACCTAGGGATTAAATATGGGGCTGGTGGTGGGAAATCCAGAAGGCAGTGGTGAGTACATCCATTGCTGGTGAGTAGAAGATCATGTACAAGCAGTGCTGTAATGGAGTGATGCATACTTAATGAGGTGAGCAGCAGAGAATTGTGCAAAAGTCACTGGAGTTCATGATGAGGAACCATCCATGAAACTCTCAGAAATGGACGCTTACCAGAGTTTTTAATATAGTTCAGTCCAGAGTGAGATAAGTAAAACTGGATATCTTTTTATTTAATGCATCGAATATACAGTCTGTGATTTGGAGTCAGTTCCAAGTCAATCTGATGAAAATGTTTCCTTCCTTTTTAGGAGTAAGCTCCTAATTAGGATAGTCTTACGTGCACATTAGAAACTTGGAGTAAATGACAGTCAATTAGTGCACCAAATCCGTTTATAATGGATCCTGCCATGAATTATACTGGAATTTCACTTTCCCTCTATCTCCAATGAATTTTCTTATTCTGCTTAAGTACACCATGAATCCCAAACATAATCAAGTAAAAACATAGAATATCTCTCCCATTCCTTTTCGATGTAGCTCTATTTGGTTCCTCTCCAACAGATAACTCCCCTGAGCCCATGCAGCAAACAGCCATTCTGCTCTGTAGTCTAAATGATGATATTGGTTTCCATCTGTCCCAATTACGACCAAATAGTCATTAAATTATTTTCTTTTCAATTAATTATGTCAGCTGCATTTGCTGGAAGCCTGTTTCACATTTCCAGTACTTTGGGTGAAAGTCCTTTTAAATCAGTAGTCCTGCTAAATATTATTAATTTTGATCCTATTTAATTATATGTTCACAGCCTAAGTTAAGTTATTTACAGCTATATTATCTCACAAATAAATACTTTATGTTTGGAGCTCTTAACACAAGGGTAATTTAGCAAAGCCCAGCTGCCAATGTGTGGCCTGCTGCCCATGACTTTCTGACACACTCAAGTCCAGTCAGTGGTGAAACTTTGCCTCATAATATGTCCTCCTACTTTGTACTGTAAATTCAGATCCAGTTGAGGCACTCAAAACAGACCAACTGATTCCTGGTTAGGAGGTAAGTGGAAGGCTCAAAAAGTATGATAAAGTGTATCACTGCAAATCTGGTTATTAATAGAAACTAATGAGGAATTAAGTAGTGAATTCCCTTTTGTTATTTTATATTCTGTGACATTTCAATACATTTCTTTCTGGGTTGGGTGATTGGAGAAAATTTCTTGACTCTGCGCACCTACCTCAGCAGCAAACATTCTAGTCCGGACAATCCAAATGATTCTCTATAACAACTATTCATAAGCTTCTAGCAATGAAGGAAAATGTCTCTTAAATTTTATTTAATTATCTCTTCCATTCTTTTAAAACCATTTGTTCCAATGAGATGAAAAGTATTATGGTCACAGAATTCATTCTGAATTCATGGTTTAATCTCTTAGCCCTTCCAATCAATCAGGGCAGCTTGTTTGATGACTAAAAGGCTCTTTGGAAATAGAGATAACTGCCTTTGTATATCACTGTGAAGTATTGGAGCTGTCAAGTACCCAAGCACATTGCACTGAGGACCAGAAAATCTGAAGCTGCTCTGGCAACTATCTGCCATAACTCTGAAGCGAGAATATTGGAAGAGCCAAAATTACCTCTAGTCATGAATAAACTGTGCAGCAATTGATTTGTTGAGCATAAAGTATCTGCCATGTCAAATATTAGCCATTGTTGCAGGAAAAGAAAACACAGACTGCCCATCATTGGCAGTCCATTTTACTAAGGAGAAAGTGAGGCTGCAGACGCTGGAGATCAGAGCTGAAAATGTGTTGCTGGAAAAGCGCAGCAGGGCAGGCAGCATCCAGGGAACAGGAGAATCGACGTTTCGGGCATAAGCCCTTCTTCAGGAATGAGGAAAGTGTGTCCAGCAGGCTAAGATAAAAGATAGGGAGGAGGGACTTGGGGGAGGGGCGTCGGAAATGCGATAGGTGGAAAGAGGTCAAGGTGAGGGTGATAGGTCAGACTGGGGTGGGGGCGGAGAGGTCAGGAAGAAGATAAGGAAGGCGGTGCTGAGTTCGATGGATTTGACTGAGACAAGGTGGGGGGAGGGGAAAGGAGGAAACTGGTGAAATCCGAGTTCATCCCTTGTGGTTGGAGGGTTCCTAGGCGGAAGATGAGGCGCTCTTCCTCCAACCGTCGTGTTGTTGTGGTCTGGCGATGGTGGAGTCCAAAGACCTGCATATCCTTGGTGGAGTGGGAGGGGGAGTTGAAGTGTTGAGCCACAGGGTGGCCAATATAGAGGAGGCCACATCGGGTGCAGAGGATGCAATAGATGATGTGTGTGGAGGTGCAGGTGAATCTGTGGCGGATATGGAAGTTTCCTTTGGGGCCTTGGAGGGAGGGGAGGGGGGAGGTGTGGGCACAAGTCTTGCACCTCCTGCGGTTGCAGGGGAAGGTGCCGGGAGTGGAGGTTGGGTTGGTGGGGGGTGTGGATCTGACGAGGGAGTCACGGAGGGAGTGGTCTTTACGGAATGCTGATAGGGGAGGGGAGGGAAATATATCCTTGGTGGTGGGGTCCGTTTGGAGGTGGCGGAAATGACGGTGGATGATGCGCTGTACATGGAGATTTGTGGGGTGGTAGGTAAGGCCAAGTGGGGTTCTGTCCTGGTGGCGGTTGGAGGGGCGGGGCTCAAGGGCGGAGGAGCGGGAAGTGGAAGAGATGCGGTGGAGGGCATCGTCGACCACGTCGGGGGAGAAATTGCAGTCCTTGAAGAAGGAGGACATCTGGGTTGTACGTTTTTGGAACTGGTCCTCCTGGGAACAGATGCGGCGGAGACGAAGGAATTGGGAGAATGGGATGGCGTTTTTACAGGGGGCAGGGTGGGAGGAGGTGTAGTCCAGGTAGCTGTGGGAGTTGGTTGGTTTGTAGTAGATGTCCGTGTTGATTCGGTCGCCTGAGATAGAAACAGAAAGGTCTAGGAAGGGGAGGGAGGAATCTGAGACTGTCCAGGTGAATTTGAGGTCGGGGTGGAAGGTGTTGGTGAAGTAAAGACCACTCCCTCCGTGACTCCC
This sequence comes from Chiloscyllium plagiosum, assembly GCF_037043375.1. Classification (NCBI taxonomy): domain Eukaryota; kingdom Metazoa; phylum Chordata; class Chondrichthyes; order Orectolobiformes; family Hemiscylliidae; genus Chiloscyllium; species Chiloscyllium plagiosum. The sequence goes on from NW_028270141.1 coordinate 63,531,321, forward strand.
TCGTCAGATCCACACCCCCCACCAACCCAACCTCCACTCCCGGCACTTTCCCTGCAACCGCAGGAGGTGCAAGACTTGCGCCCACACCTCCCCCCTCACCTCCACAAATTCACCTGCACCTCCACACACATCATTTATTGCATCCTCTGCACCCGATGTGGCCTCCTCTATATTGGGGAGACAGGCCGCCTACTTGCGGAACGTTTCAGAGAACACCTCTGGGACACCCGGACCAACCAACCCAACCACCCTGTGGCTCAACACTTCAACTCCCCCTCCCACTCCACCAAGGATATGCAGGTCTTTGGACTCCTCCATCGCCAGACCACAACAACACGACGGTTGGAGGAAGAGCGCCTCACCTTCCGCCTAGGAACCCACCAACCACAAGGGATGAACTCGGATTTCACCAGTTTCCTCCTTTCTCCTCCCCCCACCTTGTCTCAGTCAAATCCATCGAACTCAGCACCGCCTTCCTAACCTGCAATCTTCTTCCTGACCTCTCCGCCCCCACCCCAGTCTGACCTATCACCCTCACCTTGACCTCTTTCCACCTATCGCATTTCCAACGCCCCTCCCCCACGTCCCTCCTCCCTACCTTTTATCTTAGCCTGCTGGACACACTTTCCTCATTCTTGAAGAAGGGCTTATGCCCGAAATGTCGATTCTCCTGTTCCCTGGTTGCTGCCTGACCTGCTGCGCTTTTCCAGCAACACATTTTCAGTCCATTTTACTAAAACCTGCAAGGGCTAATTTCATCACCAAAATCTCCTGGGTCTTTCTGAAAGCAGTTTAATGCTGTAATTAGGGGACTGTAGCTTTATAGATAAGATTGAGTCAAATGTTATCTGTATTTTGTATGATAAGCTTTTTTTTCACAGTCTCCTTGGTAGCTTTAATCTTTAGAATTGAGTGACTCTTTACTTCAACTTCCAACCTAAATCTCCCTTCTCAATTCCCACTCATTTCTACATGTCTTCAATCTCGTCCTCACTTTTCACTTGCTCATGGATGTGCAGAAGTGCAGATGTTGCATAAATTTACAAAAACAGAAATTGCTGGAAAAGCTCAACAGGTCTGGCAGTATCTGTGAAGAGAAATCTAGAGTTAACATTTCCCTATGGCTTACTCCTTAACTCCTCCCCATTTTCTGCATATGAACTGACATTTTCTTAGCTACCATTCAGTTTGGAGGAAGGGTCACCAGACCCGAAACATTAACTCTGATCTCTCTTTATAGATGCTGCCAGACCTGCTCAGCTTTTCCAGCAATTTCTGGTATTGTTTCTGATTTAGGGTATTCATAGTACTTCTTGTATTTATTGTGCCTAACTTTACCCTTACCCCTTTTACAAGTGCTGAACTAGTAGAAGCTATGCAGACAGACAGTTGAAGTTGCCTATGGCAGTCCATGTGCTGAAAATGTGTTGCTGAAAAAGCGCAGTAGGTCAGGCAGCATCCAAGGAACAGGAGAATCGACGTTTCGGGCATAAGCCCTTCTTCAGTGCATAACAATACTCACAGCAGTTCTGCGGGATACAGTCATCTGAACAGGCAAAACAGACATCTGCACACTGGCCATTTGGAAGTGGAATCAGGAAGGTTGTCTTTTTCACACAAGAATTTTGAAAATCTGGAACCCCGCATTCCCAAACAAATGCTCCCACCCTTCTCACACTCTGCAAAATGCAGTAGATTCCACATTAATTCAGATTTTCAACACTAACATGATTAGACGTTAGTTCCATTAGGGCCAAGACATAGAACAAAGGCAAGTAAATGGAATAAAGGAAAGAAAACAGAACATAGGTGGGTTGAGTCCCCAAATCAGTTCAGTGACTGAATAAGAATCTCCTGATCCTATTTTCCTATTAGTTTTTAAACCATTATCATAGAATTCCTATAATTGCGCTAGCATGCCCATAAAGTCTATCAAGACCATCGCAACAGATGCAACCCGATACTCTTTCCCTATAACTCTGCATTTCCCATGGCTAATCGACCTAGCCTGCACATCACTGGACACTATGGGCATTTTAACATGGCCAATGCACCTAATCGGCACCTAATCTTTGGTCTGTGGGAAGAAATGGGATCACCTGAAGGAAACCCCATTCAGGCACAGGGAGAATGTGCAAACTCCGCATAGACGTTCATTGAAGGTTAGAATTGAACCCGGCTTCCTGGTGATGTGAAGCAGCAGTGCTAACCACTGAACCAATATGATATAGTAATAATTTAAACAAGCTCGATTAAACCAGAAGAAAGTGATGACTGCAGATGCTGGAGATTAGAGTTGAGAGTGAGGTGCTGGAAATGCACAGCAGGTCAGGTAGCATCCGAGGAGCAGAAGAATCGATGTTTCGGGCATAAGTCCTGATGGAGGGCTTATATCCAAAACATCCATTCTCCTGCTCCTCGGATGCTGCCTGACCTGCTGTGCTTTTCCAGCACCACACTCTAGACTCTAATCTCCAGCATCTGTAGTCTTCACTTTAAGACCATAAGACCATAAGACATAGGAACGGAAGTAAGGCCATTCGGCCCATCGAGTCCACTCCGCCATTCATCATGGCTGATGGGCATTTCAACTCCACTTACCCGCATTCTCCCCCTAGCCCTTAATTCCTTGTGACATCAAGAATTTATCAATTTCTGCCTTGAAGACATTTAGCGTCCCAGCCTCCACTGCACTCTGTGGCAATGAATTCCACAGGCCCACCACTCTCTGGCTGAAGAAATGTCTCTGCATTTCTGTTCTGAATTTACCCCCTCTAATCCTAAGGCTGTGTCCACGGGTCCTAGTCTCCTCGCCTAACGGAAACAATTTCCTAGCATTCACCCTCTCCAAGCCATGTATTATCTTGTAAGTTTCTATTAGATCTCCCCTTAATCTTCTAAACTCCAATGAATACAATCCCAGGATCCTCAGCCGTTCCTCATATGTTAGACCTACCATTCCAGGGATCATCCGTGTGAATCTCTGCTGGACACGCTCCAGTGCCAGTATGTCCTTCCTGAAGTGTGGGGACCAAAACTGGACACAGTACTCCAAATGGAGCCTAACCAGAGCTTTATAAAGTCTCAGTAGCACAACAGTGCTTTTATATTCCAACCCTCTTGAGATAATTGACAACATTGCATTCGCTTTCTTAATCACAGATTCAACCTGCATGTTTACCTTTAGAGAATCCTCAACTAGCACTCTCAGATCCCTCTGTACTTTGGCATTATGAATTTTCTCACTGTTTAGAAAGTAGTCCATGCTTCTATTCTTTTTTCAAAGTGCAAGACCTCGCATTTGCTCACATTGAATTTCATCAGCCATTTCCTGGACCACTCCTCCAAACTGTCTAGACCCTTCTGCAGCCTCCCCACTTCCTCAGTACTACCTGCCTGTCCACCTAACTTTGTATCATCAGCAAACTTCGCTAGAATGCCCCCAGTCCCTTCATCCAGATCATTAATATATAATGTGAACAGTTGCGGCCCCAACACTGAACTCTGCGGGACACCGCTTGTCACCGGCTGCCATTCCGAAAAAGAATCTTTTATCCCAACTCTCTGCCTTCTGTCAGACAGCCAATCCTCAATCCATACCAGTAGCTCACCTCGAACACCATGGGCCCTCACCTGGCTCAGCAGCCTCCCGTGTGGCACCTTATCAAAGGCCTTTTGGAAGTCTAGGTAGACCACATCCACTGGGTTTCCCCGGTCTAACCTACTTGTCACCTCTTCAAAGAACTCCAACAGGTTTGTCAGGCACGACCTCCCCCTACTAAATCCATGTTGACTTGTTCTAATCCGACCCTGCTCTTCGAAGAATTTAGAAACCTCATCCTTAATGATGGATTCCAGAATTTTACCAACAACCGAGGTTAGGCTAATTGGCCTATAATTTTCCATCTTTTGCCTTGATCCTTTCTTGAAAAGGGGGTTACAACAGCAATCTTCCAATCATCCAGGACTTTCCCTGACTCCAGTGACTTTTGAAAGATCTCAACCAATGCCTCCGCTATTTCCTCAGCCACCTCCCTCAGAACTCTAGGATGTAACCCATCAGGGCCAGGAGATTTATCAATTTTAAGACCTTTTAGCTTTTCTAGCACTTTCTCTTTTGTAATGGCAACCATACTCAACTCAGCCCCCTGACTCCCTTTAATTGGTTGATTTTAACCTTACTGCAAAGCATCTTCCAAGAAGTTCTCCTCCTCTCTCTACAAGGATGTCAATGAGTCTCTCTCTCATTGCAGCCCCCCAGGCCATCTCCTCTGCCCTGGAGGTCTAGCTGATGAAGGATTTATGCATGAAACGTTGATTATCCTGCTCCTTGGATGCTGCCTGACCTGCTAGATTAAACCAGGCCAGTTATAAGGATTAGATTCACCCACTTCTCTCCTGCTTGTATAAGACACAACAACAGAAATAATTTAAGTTCTAATTAAGTCAACTGAATGAGTTAGATTGATGATATTATCCAGCTCAGCTCAGCTCCCCAATTTACCAGTGCAGAAGCCAATCTGTCTGAATTATGATGCATTTTAGTTGGATCATAACATCATCTCTCTTATTCTGTTTAGACGTAAGTGTTGATAGATATCTGAATGAATGATGACAGGCATATAGTCATTTGTGCTCTTTATGATTTTGGCAGATTGCTAACCTTCCCCAAAATATCAAGGGATTGGCTGCTGTTGAAATGTATATAGATGAATGCAGTACACTACCGAGTGTTATATTAATCGATTCTTCCCTACGGAAGCCTAAAAGGACCATGTAGTTATTAAGGTCAGCACTTGGGGTACAACCTAGGTGACTGAGTGTTTTTGCAGGTCTTTGTAAATGATGGAGTTCACTTCTACCAATCATGTGGATTTCTTAATTTGCTTTTTACAAAGTTTCTGTCTTTATTTTCTCTTCAGCATTTTAAAATTGAGTTGAGTACTATAAAAATGCAGTTCATTTCCTGACCTAGTTCTTATGACTTTGTCAAAAAATTTAGATGCATTGATAATGGTTAGAAAACTATGAACAACATGGGCCTGAGCTATTGGAGTGCCCTATATTTAATGAATTTTCTGGCTGTGTTTGCAAAGGTAGAGTTTTTGATATATAGTTGTTCTTGACTCTCTTTGCATAACAATTTACAAATGCTTATTTCCCCATTTAGCTCAACACCCAGAGAATGATATAGACCTGATATTTTACACAGACCATGGGAATGAAGTTATATTATCAATTCCTCATCATAATTCAGAGCATAGCAGAATTAATGCACAGTGGGAAATGTAGCATCCAAAAGAACCATGTGTGCAGAATATTACTGCAATTTCCAAACATCAAAAGGGAGCAAGTTGCTACTAACAATGTTTTTATATGAACACATAACACATCTGTACTTATTTTCACCCTTTGCTTTATCAGAAGTATGAATTCTTTTGTTTTAAACAGGACTCATGGTGGTGGCGGGTAAGCCCAGACCAGAGTGAGCCCTTACTTAATTTTCTGAGGCAAGTACAGGACATAGCTTTGGATTCGGCGGCTGCTACATTGACGGAGGCGACGTTGGCAAGATAGGCCCAGTGGTGAAAGATGGCACCTGAGGATCGGCTACTGGGTTGGGTCCGATGCTGGAGATGGTGAAGTGATGGCAGAAGGGCATCCTGGCAAGATCAAAGTGGACACAACAGTGAAAGATGCGACTGTGGTGTTGGTGGGTACAGCTATACGGCGTTGGTGGAGGAGAACCGGCCCCGTGGCGAAAGATATTGCCTGAAGAGTGACTTCAACGTTGGTTTGGTCCAGTGTAGACAGCAGCGAGGTGGTGGAAGAGGGGTGGCAGTACAGGCATTGTTGATGCTGAGCTGGCTGAGGACTGATGGACACTCTTTAAGCTATATTTTTCTATTTTTTTCTCTTATTCTTAATCTATTCAAAATAGCGATCCATCAGGATCATGGCGACAGTAGAAAAGCTTTACACTGCATTGTACTGTTTTTCTCACGGTAAAATACACATGACAATAAAATCATTCAAGAATCACTCAGTAACTTGTGACTATACCTTAGTCTACAGGCCATGCAAGTATGACATAAATTAAACATTTGCAAGGTAACATATCCTTTACAACATGCAAGTAAACACACGGAATCACTGTGAAATAAAGCAAAGCGAGAGATCTTTGTCCTGCTCATACTGCACAACAGTGTTCTTTCATTCTCAAGTTCAGGTTCCAAAGAAGAGTCATATTGGCCTCAAGATATTAACACTGTTTCTTGCTCCACAGATGTTTTGCCAGCATTTTATTTTTTATATTAATGTTCCTTCATTACTGTATTGAATGGAGTCAGTCACGTTCCGTGTAGGTCTGAGTATTCATAGACTGTCAGAAATAGAGAATTTCAATTTAACAGTCAAGTCACAAGAAAATTGGCACTTCAAGACCATGAACTTCAATGAACTCTTCTGTGGTTAATATTATGTCTGTGCATTTAACAATGTACTAATTTACATGAAATTTGCAAGTTTTTAAACATAGCTGAACATATTTTCAAAGAAGATGAGTTGCAGACTAGAAAGGATTGGATGAAAGTCAAAGCCCTTTGTCAGTTAGTAGCCCAGTGTGCTTGGAATAGTTATGAAAGTAGTGCAGATAAAGTGCTGAATTTGGAAAGCTGCCTATGGCTGAGTTCTTTCTAGATGACAATTTGGTGCTTTTGAATTTTTATGAGGTGAACTACATATACGTAGCGCATGAGTCTCATTAAGAGCTGAGATTTGATGTAGTGAATGGCATTTGTGGAGGTTTTGCTCTTTTCTACTTGTGCTAATTTGGAATGAGAAAGAAATCTCTTCTGAAATTGGATCTTGACTATTCCTTCTGTGTTTTCTGCATTTTTAACTAGACATTATTTTCCATACTTTTAAAATATTTATTACAATTTCTCTCAAGAATCAAAATTTGTGTTTAAAGTGTTTCATCTACAGATAGAGGTAAAAGCAATCTATGTTGTATATGTATAATACAAGCTTATAATTAATAATTTCCCACAAAAGTAAACTGATGATCAATCATGTTAATTTCAGCACTATTGCCATTAGGTAGTTAGGAACTGGAGAGGGGGACATTGTTGAGCAGAAATGTTCTTTCTTAAGGTGTATTTATTCATTTGGCAAAATAGGACCTTTTGCTAGAACAGTAAAATGTGGGTTTCAGTGATCTGGCTGAATAGTAACTACCCCACTGGTACATTGTGAGGTATCAAACAACTAAATTCAAACCCAAACTAACTGTTGCATCACTTTTCTTAATACGGGTGAGAAATTGAGGTTATGTTGGCATAGTCTCATAGAAAGGAATTAGAAACATGACATTAGTGATGTGACAAGTACAAACGTGATCAATAGACAATTAAATTCAGGTCTTCTGCTTCCCAAGCAACCAGAGACTGGACCTACAATAAAAGGTGCACGTTGGGAATTCTTGGAAATCCAGACTCACTAACTACACGGCAGTTGGCTATGAAATTGAAACTCAGTGTTTGGAATTACTCTCAAAAAGTATCCAACTCTGAGTTAGAGTCAGAGACTTTGGAGTACTCTGACTGAACTCCTTTAACATAGCCAAAGTAATTCAAGGTATTAACACTACCAAAGTAGCTTTGGCACCTTAAAACTTTTCTTTTTGAAACTGAGGCAATGGCAGCTATTGGGGTGGGGAGGAAGGGGGGGAATGTGGGATGATATCCTGGCCACCAATATGATCGTGCAATGAGTGGACTCCTAGCTGGTTTCTTACAATGGAGGGATCTGTGACAGAAATAGCGCATTTTGTAAGGTAGCTGTCAGTGAGAGCTGTTCTAATGATAATTGAATACAACATCCAAGAATTAGCCTTTGTTGCAATTTATATTTGATTAATTTGTCCTCGCTGAAAAATTGTTTAATGTTTTATACTTGTTGACAAGCAATCTCTCTTACTATTCTAGAATACCTAATCTTTAAACAATACCCTTTGGATTTTGATGTATCCATGACTGAAATTCATTATTTTTTCTTCATTAACTAAATTTTGCCAGTCAAAGAGCTTTTTTCTTAATAAATTGTTGCGCATTCTCAAAACCATTTTTTCCTGTGAATTGTAATGACCAGAATTGCTTGCCAAAGGAATATCATGGAGCCTATGAAGTTTTAAATGTTGTATTCAAAATAAGTGATTGTGTTGCAAGTTCTCATGTAAAGTAATAGATGTTGAATTCAATGCAGCTTGTTTAACCTGGAAAATTTTGAACATATATTGTCTTATCAAATCAATGGCTCTGCTCAAACAGATGGTTGAGAAAGTTCAGTCTTGTCCAAAAGGACAATATCCTATTTAATTTTATATGAATTAAACAAATGGCCTTTGATGTAGTAACATATAGGGCAGAGGAAACATTCCTTTCTAATTCACTTGAAAGTCAGGACAAAGTAATTGGAAATTATTTTTGTTGGTTTTGATTAAGTCAACTTAAAGATGATATAGTAGTGCAGGCACTGCACCAGGTTAATGTGTTAATTAATGGTCCTGAAAACATGCAAAGTTACACCACTGAGTAAAGCAATCTCCAGAGCAGGACTCTTTTTGTCTAAGGTCTCCATCACATTAAAGCTGTCCTGGGACTTCCTGGGAATCTGAATGTAACTTGCACTTGTTCCTGGTGCAATTTGCTGGATGAAATAATTCAGTGTCACAACTTGCCCTCAGTTTATCATGTACCTGCACCAAGTGTATTTTCTATACTTTTTAAAGGCCATTGAATTATTAAAGACTAGTTTTCTTCTAATAGCTAGTTACCAAACAGGAGGAATAGGGCTAATCACTTTTTTGTTACCAGATTTATTGTAAACATTATAGATATTATTATATGTTTTTGCAGCAGGTAGGACTTGAACCTAGTCCTTCTGGCTCAGAGGTAGGGGCACTACAACTGCATGGCATGAGCCCTCCTGCTATAAACCTTCCAGAAGTTTTCTATTCAACCTGTTCAGAAATCCTATACTCCTGTAAACATTCCAACCTGAGATTAACAAGTATTGCTATTTCCACAGTCTCTTACCAAACAATTAAATTCTCATTGATCTTTGACTAAAAAGCTTTTGCCCAAAACAACGATTTTCCTGCTCCTCGGATGCTGCCTGACCTGTTGTGCTTTTCCAGCACCACTCTAATCTAGACTCTAAAGAGACTATCAATCCATTCGTTGGCTCCGAGTGAGAATTCTGTTCCTATCTGGGTTTATCAATGTGAAGGTGAGGAAAACAGGCAGGAAAGGGTTCCACCATGGGAGAGGCAGAATTGAGTGCAGAGTACCAAGCAAGAGGGATACCTGCCAGTGTTAACATGGAACCTTACCATGTATGGTAGTCTTCACTACTGTAAAAATGTTAGCAATATGAAAATACAACAGCAGCTGTAGGCTCATGAAGACAAAGCCAAGTAGGGTTTTCCCTCTTGTTTAAACCTTCATCACCTGCTGCTCATCCAATCTAGCAAATGTATTCATTAGAACTGCACCAACATGGTCAGAGGTGGTGCCACTCTTGATGATGGATGCTGAAGCCTCCCATCCAGAGTACATTCTGTGCCCCTTCTACCCTCCGTACATCTTCCAGCTATTGTTCAGCATTGAATTAAACATTTAATTATCAGTTGGAAGGTGTTTGGGGGGTGTGGGCGGAGGGAGGGCGGCAGTGTGCTGTGATGGTCATGGTCAGCAGGATGCTTCCTCAATTAAATTTGCCCCTGTGCCATGAAACGTCATGGGTCTGGAGTCAATTAGTCCACAGTTTGAGGGGTGACGTTATAGAGGTTTATAAATTCATGACGGGCATAGATAATTTGAATGTCAAAGGTCTTTCCTCAGAGTAGGGGAGTAGAGGGCATATTTTTAAGGTGAGAGGAGATTAAAAGGGACCTGAGGGGTGACTTTTTCCACAGATTGAGTTTCAAATTTGGATAGAACTGCCAGAGGAAGTGATAGATGCAGGTACAGTTACAACATTTAAAAGACATTTGGATAGCTACATGAGTAAGAAAGATTTTAGAGGAATATGGGCCAAACAAAAGCAAATGGGACTCATTTGGTTTGGGAAACTTGGAGGGCATAGATGAGTTGGACGGAAAGGTCTGTTTCCATGCTGTATGACTCTATGACTCAATGTTAAGGAATCTCAGGGCAAGTCCCTTTGACTGTATACCACTGTTCGGCGACTCAGCTGGGTCTGTCAAATGGGGCAGGACATAGCCAGCAATAGTGACAGTGGTGTCCGCGACATACATTCACAAAATCATAACTTACAGACAATGTCACACTGGTGCTTAACAGGTCTGTAGAAAATCTCCTTACTTCTAGCACAGGCCCCCAGATGTTACAAAAGAGGATGTTGCAAATTGAACAGGACTAGGTTTCTCATTGTCATTTCCAATGACTGAGTCAATTCCATGTGGCCTGTCTGTTTTAATTCCTTTCATTAGTGTTCATAGTGAGTAGAAGAAAGTGAGGACTGTAGATGCTGGAGATCAGAGTCAAAAGGTGTGGCACTGGAAAAGTACAGCAGGTCAAGCAGCATCCGAGGAGCAGGAGAGTCAACGTTTGGGCACAAGTCCTTCATCAGGAATGTGTTCCTGCTCATTGGATGCTGCCTAACCTGCTCATTGGATGCTTCCAGCACCACACTTTTCAATTCATAGTGAGTAGACACAATTGAATAGTTTTCTAGGCTATTTGAGAGGGCAGTTACAATTCGTGAGAGTTTGGATTCACATGAAGGCCAGATCAAGTAAGGACAAAAGATTTTTTCCTGTAATTTATTTCTCTTAGTCAAACAAATGGGTTTTTACAATTAGCAAAGCAAATAGTATGTTAGCCCTTCTAAAGGCAGGATGGCGTATGAGAGTAGGAAATCTTGTTCTGGATTAGTGGTGCTGGAAGAGCACAGCAGTTCAGGCAGCATCCAAGAAGCTTTGAAATTGACGTTTCGGGCAAAAGCCCTTCATCAGGAATAAAGGCAGTGAGCCTGAAGCGTGAAGAGATAAGCTAGGGGAGGGTGGGGGTGGGGAGAAAGTAGCATAGAGTACAATGGGTGAGTGAGGGAGGAGATGAAGGTGATAGGTCAGGAAGGAGAGGGTGGAGTGGATAGGTGGAAAAGGAGCTAGGCAGGTCGGACAAGTCCGGACAAGTCATGGGGACAGTGCTGAGCTGGAAGTTTGAAACTAGGATGAGGTGGGGGAAGGGGAAATGAGGAAGCTGTTGAAGTCCACATTGATGCCCTGGGGTTGAAGTGTTCCGAGGCGGAAGATGAGGCGTTCTTCCTCCAGGCGTCTGGTGGTGAGGGAGCGGCGGTGAAGGAGGCCCAGGACCTCCATGTCCTCGGCAGAGTGGGAGGGGGAGTTGAAATGTTGGGCCACGGGGCGGTGTGGTTGATTGGTGCGGGTGTCCCAGAGATGTTCCCTCAAGCGCTCTGCTAGGAGGCGCCCAGTCTCCCCAATGTAGAGGAGACCGCATCGGGAGCAACGTATACAATAAATGATATTAGTGGATGCGCAAGTAAAACTTTGATGGATGTGGAAGGCTCCTTTAGGGCCTTGGATAGAGGTGAGGAAAGAGGTTTTACAGTGGCAGGGGAAAGTGCTAGGATGGGAGGGTGAGTTGTAGGGGGGCGTGGACCTGACCAGGTAGTCACGGAGGGAACGGTCTTTGTGGAAGGCGGAAAGGGGTGGGGAGGGAAATATATCCCTGGTGGTGGGTTCTGTTTGGAGGTGGCGGAAATGTCGGTGGATGATTTGGTTTATGCGAAGATTGGTAGGGTGGAAGGTGAGCACCAGGGGCATTCTGTCCTTGTTATGGTTGGAGGGGTAGGGTCTGAGGGCGGAGGTGCGGGATATAGACGAGATGCATTGGAGGGTATCTTTAACCACGTGGGAAGGGAAATTATGGTCTCTAAAGAAGGAGGCCATCTGGTGTGTTCTGTGGTGGAACTGGTCCTCCTGGGAGCAGATCCGGCGGAGGCGGAGGAATTGGGAATACGGGATGGCATTTTTGCAAGAGGTAGGGTGGGAAGAGGTGTAATCCAGGTAGCTGTGGGAGTCGGTGGGTTTGTAAAAAATGTCAGTGTCAAGTCGGTCGTCATTAATGGAGATGGAGAGGTCCAGGAAGGGGAGTGAGGTGTCAGAGATGGTCCAGGTAAATTTAAGGTCAGGGTGGAATGTGTTGGTGAAGTTGATGAATTGCTCAACCTCCTCGCGGGAGCACGAGGTGGCGCCAATGCAGTCATCAATGTAGCGGAGGAAGAGGTGGGGAGTGGTGCCGGTGTAATTATGGAAGATCAACTGCTCTACGTAGCCAACAAAGAGACAGGCATAGCTGGGGCCCATACGTGTGCCCATGGCTACCCCTTTGGTCTGGAGGAAGTGGGAGGATTCAAAGGAGAAATTGTTAAAGGTGAGGACCCAGTTCGGCCAAACGACTGAGAGTGTCGGTAGAAGGGTACTGTTGGGGACGTCTGGAGAGGAAAAAACGGAGGGCTTGGAGGCCCTGGTCATGGCGGATGGAGGTGTAGAGGGATTGGATATCCATGGTGAAGATGAGGCATTGGGGGCTGGGGAAACGGAAGTCTTGGAGGAGGTGGAGGGCGTGGGTGCTGTCACGAACGTATGTGGGGAGTTGCTGGACTAGGGGGGATAAGACAGTGTCGAGGTAGGTAGAGATGAGTTCAGTGGGGCAGGAGCATGCTGAGACAATGGGTCAGCCAGGGTGGTCAGGCTTGTGGATCTTGGGAAGGAGGTAGAACCGGGCAGTGCGGGGTTCCTGGACTATGAGGTTGGAAGCTGTGGGTGGGAGGTCTCCTGAGGTGATGAGGTTCTGTATGGTCTGGGAGATGATGGTTTGGTGATGGGGGGTGGGGTCATGGTCGAGGGGGCAGTAGGAAGAGGTGTCCTCGAGTTGACATTTGGCTTCAGCGGTGTAGAGGTCAGTGCGCCAGACTGCCACTGTGCCCCCTTTATCTGCTGGCTTGATGGTGAGGTTGGGATTGGAGCAGAGGGATTGGAGGGCTGCACGTTGTGAGGGTGAGAGGTTGGAGTGGGGGAGGGAGGCAGACAGGTTGAGGCGGTTAATGTCCCGGCGGCAGTTGGAAATGAAGAGGTCGAGGGCAGGTAATAGGCCAGCGCGGGGTGTCCAGGTGGATGCAGTGTGTTGGAGGTGGGTGAAGGGGTCCTCGGAAGGTGGGCGGGAGTCCTGATTGTGAAAGTAAGCTCGGAGGCGGAGGCGACGGAAGAATTGTCTATTAAATTCATTGATGCGTGGACGGAGGGGGATGAAGGTGAGTCCTTTGCTGAGGACTGATCATTTGTCCTCAGTGAGGGGGAGGTCTGGGGGGATGGTGAAAACTCGGCAGGGCTGGGAGCTGGGATCTGGTGTGGGTGTAGAGCTGGGAGTGGGGGCGGAACCTGTAACTGGAGTGGGTGTGATGGTGGGGGGAATGGGGGTGGAGTCATGAACATGGGTAGTGTTCCCCTCAGGGTTCTGGGGGGTGGGGATAGTGACAGTGGGATCTGTGGGGGGCGTGTCAGCAGAATGCAGGTGAGTGGCGCTGGTGGGGGCGGAAGTGGTGGTGACCATGGCAGTAGGGGTGGCGGAAGTCACTGAGCATGTGGCATCAGCGATGATGTGAAGGGTGGAAGTGATGTCACGTGTGATGCATGAGGAATTGTGAGGGGTGGAAGTGGTTGTGGGAGTGGCCATGATGGGGGCGGAAGTGACATCATCAATCAGCGTGGGGGTGGTAGCTGCATCAGCCGCATGGCCAATGGCGTCTGAGAACATTCCGAGGCCAGGGGAATCTTCTGGAATGTTTGAGGAGCGCTGGTTGTGGAGGTGGGTAGATAAAAGTTTGTTGTACTTACAGTTTTTGATGTTTGAGATGGAATTGAAATAGTGTTTGTTGAGAGTAATCTTGTTGTAATTCTTTAAGGCCTTGTTGAGCCAAGCACAGCTTATCAAAGTAGATTGTTGTCCTCGATGGAGTCCTAAAACGTATTGATATTCCTTTCTGATCAACAAAGTGGCCAGCCTTCATTTTGTTCCTGCCCAGAACAACATGATTAATGTCAAGACGGAAAATGGGGGATTGAATTTAACTCAGGACAATTTAGTGGCATTATATTTCTCTCATTCTTTAATAAACTCCTTGCAAAGAATGGCTTTGTGCTAAACAATCAGATGTAACATCACAATCACATGGCAGTGGACAATAATGAAACAATAGGATCTAACCTGATTTATCAGGAATTTACAAGAGTTCAGGAGCTCTGAAGTCCATTTTTAATATCTCTTTCACTATTATATGTGTACCATGCTTTTAAGAGAGTCCACTGTTAAGGACTCTAAATGTTGCTCAATGGTGTGACTCTGCCTGGTTGTTTGCCTGCTTTGTGTTTGCAAGCTGCACACTCTCAAATCAATTGTTCTGCTGTAATGTCCATTTCACAACTTGCATTTTACTGTCTCAAATAAACCAACCCACAGAGATAATCAATACCTGATGAGTGATTGATTGTTCAACCATTATCATTAATGTGACATTGTGAACCATAGTAAAAACATCATGAGGCTGTCACTCCTAAACAATCTCCAAGCAAGTTAATCTGCAAGTGAAATATATGATTGAATGCACTAAATCGTGGTATAATATAGCATGATAACCCTCCATATCTTTCATACAGGTAAGCAGACAAATTTCAGTTAAGAGGCCAACTTTAGTCACGTGAGAAAGGAAAGTGATTAGATTTTTTCAGGATCAATAGCAAACATAGGATGGTCAAAGGCATATTGTCAAGATGTCCACAAAATTCTGTAGTTTATATTGGGACACAATGGATCTTCCAGCAGAACTTATAATGTTTAATGTGTTAATTTTGTGTTTAGGGCTATGGTTTGTAGATTTAGGTGTGCTATTTTGATAGAGTGAGAACAATCCAGGCTGTAGAATCAAAAGTTTCAAAATGAGCTGGAAATTCTGATGGAACAAAACAGTAAATGCCAAGAAGACTTGAACCATTCAACAATTTGAAGAATTTGCCCTGTGAATTATTATTATGAATATCACCCATCATAAATCTATAAGGTTTAGAAGTTGAAAACACAGACACCACATTCTTTCTGCCTGAAAGAGAATAGAGTGGTAACAATAGTGACACAGACTTAATGGAGGAAACATTTTGCAAATGACATCATTTCACAGTGGTATAAAATGGTTCTCAGAGAACTAATAAAATGAATCAAAGTTTTTATCAGTAAAACATCATCTTTAGGATCACAAAATTAGCAGCACATGTTTTACATTTGCTACTGGATGAACATGTCAATGTACCATTAATCAGTAAGATAAATATTTATCAGGAGTGTTGGTAGTTGCAAGGAACAATGACTCTAATGTCAACCATTGATTTGTGTTTTTCAGCTGATAGACCACCTGCTCCTGTCAATGTCACTGTCAGTCACCTGAAGGCCAACTCTGCCACTGTGTCCTGGGATGTACCTGAAGGAGATATTATCATTGGTTATGCCATTTCACAATTGGTAATGCTTCACAAAATCATTTCAATTCTTAGCTGCGGTTTATGAAATCTCAGCAGACTGCTGTTCGATGCAGTTTTGTTCAGCAACTGCCAGTTTTCATTGTAATCAATATCAGAATAAATGAATTCACTCCCAGAAGTTAATAAATGTCTTGTTCCAGAAGTTGAGTAGACTTCTAGTTGGGGAATTTTTGCAGCTAAATGCCCAAGGTTTTGGAATGGTTAATGGACAAGAACAATGTTCTATCTCCCATATTAGGTAATATTACAACAATTTTTATTTTAGACCACCGATACTGATATAAAAATTCTATCTTCTTCTCCTAACACTGAAAGCTGTTCAAAACACAAGAGCTTTTGGTACACTGTAATTTTTTGAGATCATTTCACCATTTCTCTAAAAAGGAAAGGATTCAGAAGATCAGTTATGTTGTCTTCATCTACCCCTATTATGGTCTCTTCTTCCAGCCCCTCTCCCCTTACCTGTGCCCTGTCTTCTCCCCTGGGATGCCTCCTCCCTTAGGATTCCTACCACCACCACCCTCCAAGTTCCTCCTCCCCTTCTCTTGGCCTTGTTCCCCTCCTTCAACCACACTACCAGACTTCCCTCCCCTACCTTGACCTTGCTTCTCTCCTATGGCCCCACTTCCCAGCTCCATTCATAATGAAAAAAACATCAGATTCTGCATTATGAATTCAAATTAGAATTCTTACAGTGTGGAATTGATTGATTGAATTTGATTGATGCAAGTGAATTTAAAACTTAACAATTATTTTTAACTTTGAACACAATATGGAGATTGAAGTGGGCAGCAAACTGCCTAGCCCCCTTGATCATGAGGTGAGAGAGAGATTTTAATTCTTAGGCCACGTTTGTTACTCCGTCACTGCCAAAAGCCACTGGGAATGACATCATCGCTGGTGGATCGGAGCCCAGATTATTGGAGTGGGGTTTGTTGAGCTGCTGCTAGATAGCACAGATGGTCCCAAAAAACTGGTAGAGGTTGGAACAGAGCCCAGAAGGCGAGACCCAAAGTGTCAGAAACAGGCTCTCTTCGGCTCATAGAGAACCCTAAGACTTGTATGGACCTGGATCCACAGTATTACCAGAAAAGGTATATCACCCTGTTAATAGCACAGAATCTTCAAATTACTCCAATTTACATGTCTGCCCTCTAGAGTGGGTGGCCTTCCTGTGCATGGAGTTAGATCTTTAAATTTAAATAGCCATGAAAGCAGCACAAGCCTCTGTCACCATGGGGGTTTTAAAATTACCTTTTAACTATCTCTTTATCATCTGACCCCCAGCCAACATCATTCCACCACACTGTCAGTGATAGCAGCTGTATACATCATCACGGTACAGCACTTCAGTTCTCCAGTATGCTCTCGCAGCTTCATACCAGTTCTAATTCAGCTTCCTGCTGTTGTTGGTTTCTAATGAACTCTTGCAATGCAGCACCAAGATAATCATGGTGAATCTTATCCATTTTGTTTCGGTTTTGTAGATGTGCATTGTTTATTGTTTTTTTTCACTAATTGTTATTACTTTAATTTAGACTGTTAGCTCAAGTATAGATCACTTTAAAGAGTGAGGTGAGAATTTTATCTGTAGGTGGTATTAATTTGACCTGATGTTTGTTTGTTAAGATGAACCAGCTCTGTTCTTTCTATCATTTTCCAGTATGCATTATAATTACTGTAATCACAGTTGGTATAAATACTTTAATGGGATGTTTGGGAGAGAAGGAAAGCAGAAGTTGTTTAGCTTTGTAGGCAGCCTTGAAAATTGAACTTGTCACCAATACAACTACTTACTCAACATTATCCCATTTTTAATGACCCAAGACTTATTATTGAATTAAAAAGCCAACCTTGTGTAATCATGCAATCTCGCATTCTTTGGATAATTTTATTAATTTGAATCTCTTTTATATTGAACAGAGGCCGCACTGTTCCATTGCTGTTGATTAGAAATCTAAGTATTAGTTGTCTTAGTTGGAAAATAGATGCAGTAAAATCTCATCCAGCAGTAACTCCGACATTGCACTAACTAGAAAATTTCCCTTGCATTCTTGATCATCGTCATTAATAATTCTGAATCAGTCACATGCTGCAAAACAAAGGCAATATCCATCCAATGTCATAACCACCTCCAGAAGGTAGTTTTCACATCTGTCAAAATGAATGCCTCCAAATGGCATAAGAAGCAGATGAAATTATTATAGGTACTTGGGGAATATAATTATTGAAAACAGAACAATGATTTTTAAAGAAAGTTCATGTGCTGTTACAGCTCAAACAGCCCACATAGTCTCCTCTGCCTCATTTGCCCTTCATCAAGCCCCATTACCATAGACTTCTATTTATTTTTTTTCTTCATGTGTCTGTCTAGCTTCCTGTAAAATGCATCAACCCAACTTTTTTTTAGAATTTTTAGATTACATTACAGTGTGGAAACAGGCCCTTCGGCCCAACAAGTCCACACCGACCTGCCGATCGCAACCCACCCATACCCCTACATTTACCCCTTACCTAACACTACAGGTAATTTAGCATGGCCAATTCACCTGACCTGCTCATCTTTGTGACTGTGGGAGGAAACCGGAGCACCCGGAGGAAACCCACGCAGACACAGGGAGAACGTGCAAACTCCACACAGTCAGTCGCCTGAGGCGAGAATTGAACCCGGGTCTCTGGCGCTGTGAGGCAGCAGTGCTAACCATTGTGCCACCGTGCCGCCCACAGTGCCATCGTGCCGCCCACAACTTGCATCAACTATTCCTTGTAGTACCAAGTTTCAGCATCCCATTACCATTCTTTTATTGTGTTTTTGTCTGACCATTGTCCAAATCATTAGCCAAAACAGAAAAGCAGTGGTGGGATGCTTATAAGGGTATTTGGAAGAAGAACTGTAGCGGCTGTAAATTAGAAAAGGTAGACAGACAGGGTGGAAAAAAAGAGGGGTCTGCAGTGGAGCCTTCATTGTAGGACACACCTGTTCTTTTTGGCTCGCAGGAATGCTGGGCACAGTACTCATATGCTGGCAACACCCTCCTGTATTTCACTGCCAGATTTTTCCACCCTGAGAAAGAAGCACTGCTGCAATGAGTTTCAAAGTGGGCTGCCAATTACACAGAGCGAGCTTGACTGAAATATGTTAACTGGTTCCCTAAGAACCTTAAGAGACACTAAGAAGTCATGACATTCAACTCTATGAGAAGCCATGAGCTCGTGTGGTATGCTTAAAATGCATTCACCTTACTTAAATCTCTTAACCCCTTCTAATTAGGGTTAGGATTTTTGCATTTGCAAATCACAAACCTAGTGCTTATTTAAACTCCCTGGAAAGATCAGTTTGCTGTGAGGCAACAGTTACCAATAAAAAAAGCCACAACAAAGCAAAGTTTCTAAAAGGTACTTGCCTGAAAGAGGAACCAAAGCAGCAGGAGTGCTGCTCTTAAACTCACTTTAACAGAACATGGAAGACAGCCTTGCCAGCTATCAGTTGCTCCATCACTAACAATCTAACTCCACTTCTGCCTGACATACATTTGTCCTTCCTCACCTGCCTGAGGGCTGTTGTTAACAGTATCAAATTATCAAGCACACTGTGCTGGGCAATTTGCCTCGAGTTATCCGTAGCGCTCCATCTTTGTAAAAATGAGGGCTGAGGATGAATTTTGTGTTATTTCCAGCCTTGCCATTCAGGCACTGCCATTGTACTCTGTATGCCTTCCATGCGCTCCAAATTGATTCTCCTGAATTTGTAGGTCCTCCTTTCTTTCCTCTCTCATTTCTCAAACAATGAAAATTAGAAACAGAGTGATTTGCAATTAATTAGTAGATGCAACACTCATGCTTGGACTTCAATTAAGGTTTGAAGTCTCTAAAGAGTTTATAAAATCAAACCTTTTCCTTGTAAAGGAGATAATGATCAGGACATGATTTGGCAGATCTTGCTATGAAATTGCAATTGTTTTCATGAACTATATACTGATGAGGTGACCACACAGGCTGTTCATGAAGTCTGAGCTGAACTTTACTCAGAATCATATATTTAGCATCATCTCTTTTTTCAATTTACTGTTTGATGCAGAGGAAAGATGGTCAGATGCAAAGATCTATCCGTGAGGTGAATACAACAAATCGAGCTTGTGTGCTGTGGGATTTGGAAGAAGACACAGAATATGTGATTCAAGTTCAGTCGGTTGGTCTGAATGGGGAAAGTCGGGCAAGCAAGCGTGTTCAGTTCAGAACGCTAAAGGAAACTGATTGGGTGCCTTCAAATAGCTCAAATAAAGGTGAGATCATTAATTGATTATTTATTCTGGTTTTGTGTTTTGTAATTGTCTTGCTTACAGTTGCCTTTTGTTTCAGGTGTTGACAACACTGACTGAGATTTGGATGATGAACCCCAATGATAGAAAATAAATATAGTTTGTTCATTGCACACCAAGTATGTACTAAGAATGACTGATAGAAATTATAGAGAATCAAAGTGCAGGTAGCGTATGAATTATCAAAATTAGAGTATAACTGTGCTTTAATCTGCCGTAGAGTTATAGACTTGAATCTTCAAAGTATATAGTTAACAATAAGGTCCTTGGGTACAAGATTACATATCAAAAGTCACTGATTTGAATTACAATGCTGCAGCTGTCAATCGATTCTGTCATTCTCAGTTATAATATCAATCATAAACTCTTTTGTCTCAGAGATTTATTATGAAGTTGCTTTAATAAAGACCCTCAGATACAATTTCTCCCAATTACTATGTATACTAGTTTGTATCATTGTTTGTTTTTAAAATAGGTTCTACCAGTTTTCTGCAATGATCAGTATGTGTACTTTGAGTCTGTCTACTTTTGTAGAATATAAATTATGTTTTGTGTTGTCTGTTTTCAAATGGACTTTTATTATACATACTATTTACCACATTCCCTAACCCATTTAAAGTATATCTGAATTTATTGCTTGGTGTTGGATTTGAATAAATGTTTACTCAGAATAATGCCATGGAATGATACAGCTTGGTTTTATTGGTCACCTCAACCACTTCACTTCAGAATGGGAGGAATAGAGTTAACTGTGTTTTCCCCTTTACAGCTGCTACCAGATCAGCTGACCTTCTCCAGTACTTTCTGTTTTGATTTTGGAAAATTAGGATCATCTTACCTCAGTTTCTTCTTTTGTATCTTTTAGCACCATGGAGCGAAGACCCTCTCAAGCCTGGAGATTTGTTTAGCTTAAATCATATTGTTTTCCTGAAAACCATTTTACCCCTTCTATTAAAACTATTAAATTCCTTTCTTTGACTTATTTTATATTCCCTTGTACTGTTGATACTCTGAATATATTTATAAAATCTACTAAATAATTTACTGGATATGATTTTGCTGATCACCTTTTGGTTGTTCTGATACCCTTCAACCATGTTGGTACAAGTCATATGGCTGGTTAGGCCTACATAACAGGCTTTCTTCCTTAAAATAAAAGAAAGAATCAGTACCAGTGATATATAAAGTTTGGGTAGGTACAATGGTTCTGAACAAACACATGGACCACATGAAATCTGTAAGTTTGCAAATGGTGCAGGAGCAAAATGTGCCCTGCCCCTTGGAACATTTTGGAAAGGCTGCCAGAACCCACAGGTTCTCCTTTTCTGTCAAGGGTTGCTGCATCTTCAGAATTGGAGACGGACATGATGGACATAGCCGCCTCGATGCTTTGGTCGCCGAAGAAGAGAGTGAAATTCTCCAGGCACAAGAGGCAAACTCCCATGCATTACACGCCCCCCATATCTGATGCCATTCATAAAAACATGACCCTGTTCTAAAATGCCCCAGGAGGCTCTCCAATAAAAAGGACCAGCCTATATCCTCAGAATCAGTAGTAATTGTAATGAGGTCAGGTAGATGGATCTCATAGAATATGTGTTCCCTGATTGTGGCTGTTAGCTTGGCCTAATCAGGGAGCTCTGACCAGCAGATTAAAAAAAAGGGGAGTGTCAGAGATAATGTCATTCTGATAGCTGACTCTGAAGAGGCAGTACATAAGAACATACGAACTAGGAGCAGGAGTAGCAGTCTAGCCCCTCGAGCCTGCTCCATCATTCAATAAGATCATGGTTGATCTTTTCATGGCCTCAGCTCCACCTACCAACTCTCTCACCATAACACTTAATTCATTTATTGTTCAAAAAACTATCTTAGCTTTAAAAGCATTTACTGAGGAAGCCTCAACTGCTTCACTGGGCAGGGAATTCCATAGATTCACTGGGTGAAGAAGTTCCTTCTCAATTCAGTCCTAAATCTTTTTCCGCTAATATTGAGGCTATGCCCTATTGTCCTAGTTTTATCTGCAATGATACCTCCTCTCTACTTCTATCCTAGCTATTCCCTTTTTAATTTTACATGTTTTTATAAGATCCCAATGATCAATCTTCTAAATTCCAATGAATATAATCCCAGTCTACTTAGTCTCTCCTCATAAGCCAACCCCCTCAACTTTGGAATCAACCTAGTGAACATCCTCTGCACCTCCTCTAGTGCCAGTAAATCCTTTCTCAAGTAAGGAGAGCAAAACTGCATGCAGTACTCCAGGTGTGGCTTCACCAGCACCCTATACAGCTGCAACATAACCTCCCGGCTTTTAAACTCAATCCATTTAGAAATGAAGGATAAAATTCCATTTGCCTTCTTAATTACTTATGCACCTACAGACCAACCTTCTATGATTCATGCACAGGGACACCCAGTACTTTTTACTGTTTTTCCTACCAAAATGGATATCTTCAAATTAATTAACATTGTACTCCATCTGGCAGACCGTTGCCCATTCATTTAAAGTATGTTCCTTTGCAAAGTTTCACAGTCTTCTGCACACTTTGCTCTACCACTCATCTCAGTGTCATCCATAAACTCTGACACACTCCACATGATCCTCAACTCCAAATCATCTATGTAAATTGTGAATAATTGCTGTCCCAACACTGATCCATGAGGCACACCACTAGTCACTGATTGCCAAGCAGAAAAACACTCATTTATCCCACACTTTGCTTCTTGTTAGTTAACCAATCCTCTATCCATGCTCATACATTGCCTGTAACACCATGCATCTTTATCTTATGCAGCAATCTTTTGTGTGGCACTTTGTCAAATGCCTTTTGGAAATCTAGATACACCACATGTGCTGGGACCCCATTGTCCACTGTGCCCGTAATGTCTTCATCAAATTCCAGTAGATTAGCTAAGCATGATCTGTCTTTCATGAACCCATGCTGTGTCTGCCCAGCAGGACAATTTCTATCTAGATGCCTTGTTATTTCTTCCTTGATAATAGACTCAAGCATTTTTCCCCACTACAGAAGTTAAGCTAACTGGTCTATAATTTCCCATCTTTTGTCCACCTTTTTTTAAACAGTTGTGTCATGTTTGCTGTTTTCCAATCTGCTGGAACTGCCCCAGAGTCCAGTGAATTTTGGAAAATGGCAACAAGTGCATTTGCTATTTCTCCTGCCATCTGTTTTAGTACCCTGGGATGCTCTTCATCAGGGCCAGGAGATTTGTCTACCCTTAGCTCCATTAGCTTGCCCAACACTACCTCTTTCATGATAATGATTGTTTCCAGGTCCTCACCTACCTTCGTCTTTTTGTCAGTTACTGGCATGTCTTCCACTGTGAAGACCAACACAAAATACCTGTTCAGTGCCTCGGACATTTCCTCATATCCCATTACTAAATCCCTGTTCTCATCCTCAAAAGGACCAATATTTACTTTAACCACTTTATTTGTTTTATATATTTACAGAAACTTTTGCTATCTGTCTTTATATTTTGAAATAGTTTTTTTTATTATAATGCATCTTACTTTTCTTTTTGCTTTTTTTGGTGGCTTTCTGTTGACCTTTAAAGCTTTCCCAATTTTCTAGTTTCTCACTGATTTTGGCCACTTTGTATGGCTTCTCTTTCAATTTAATAGCCTCCCTTATTTCCTCAGACACCCAATAATAATTTCTGTCTCCATTTTGCTCTCTGTGGTTCCACTTCACTTTGCCTAATCTCCTTTTCTTGTTTCTTTCTTAATCCTTTAATCTCATTACTCAAGGAATCTTGATCTCATGAGTCATCCAGATTCTGGCTACCCTTCTGCCTTTGCCGTGCCATTACTATTTCATACTTCTAGTGTTATACATATATCAAACTTACAAACTGAAGATTAAGGGAAAATCCCGAATAGGGCATACTGCATAATGTTCTGCTTCTGAAAATTCTGGTTCAGTTTTCTAGAAAGCTATCCCAAATACATTTATTTCCTATAGGCCATGTGAAAGTGAGAGTTTTGCATCTTGTGTAAATATATGTTTCTCCCTCTCTGCGTTTAAATGAACTCACTTCATCTTTACTGGTGGGAAGCATGTGCAGACAACTCCCAAAGTATCTTGCAACTTTACATGTTACATGGGCTTTCTGTTGCTTGATTATTTTTGGTAAAATTCCTATTTGCTACTGTAATAGGTTTTATCCATATTACTACACATTCTGCTTGCCCAGTTCTGTAACCCTTTCACCCTTATAATGGTGAATGTTTGACTCCCAGTCATGCCAGGCTTGTGGCGAGGATTCTTTCTCCGGTTCCCTTTTTTGATCTTTGCTGTAATTTTCTCATTCAGTATAATTATGGATCAAACGTGGGTTATTTTTAGAGTTTAAAGCAAAAGTTTCAGCCTTATTTATGAAGCCACTTTCGGTTATTTGCAAAACAAGCTGTAACTAAGGATGCATTTGCTATTTTTTTCTAACACTTGAAACAGCTCTTCTATTGCCTCTGCAACTTTCTTTTGACAAATTGTATGAATCTTTTAGATTCAAATTCAACAGATCTGATCAGATGAGATGCTCATCAATGATGAATTATGTAGAACGTAGAACATTACAGGCCCTTCGGCCTTCAATGTTGCACTGACCTGTGAAACCAATCTGAAGCCCATCTAACCTATGCTATTCCATTATCATCCATATGTTTATCCAGTGAACATATAAATGTCCTTAAAGTTTGCGAGTCTACTACATTTGCAAGCAGGGCATTCCACACCCTTACTACTCTCTGAGTAAAGAAACTACCTCTGACATCTGTCCTATATCTATCACCCCTCAGTTTAAAGCTATGCCCCTCATGCTAGCCATCACCATTCGAGGAAAAAGGCTCTCATTGCCCACCCTATCTAATCCTCTGATCATCTTGTATGTCTCTATTAAGTTACCTCTTAACCTTCTTCTCTCTAACAAAAACAGCCTCAAGTCCCTCAGCCTTTCTTCATAAGACCTTCCCTCCATACCAGGCAACATCATGGTAAATCTCTTCTGCACCCTTTCCAATGCTTACACATCTTTCATATAATGCAGCCACCAGAACTGTACGCAATAATCTAAGTGTGGCCGCACCAGCATTTTGCACAGCTGCAACATAACCTCATGGCTCCGAAACTCAATCCCTCCACCAATAAGGCCTAACACACCGTATGCCTTCTTAACAACCCTATCAACCTGCGTGGCAACTTTCAGGGATCTATGCACATGGACACCAAGTTCTCTCTGTTCATCCACACTACCAAGAATCTTACCATTAGCCCAGTACTCTGTATTCCTGTTAGTCCTTCCAAAGTGAATCACCTCACACTTTTCCACATTAAACTCCATTTGCTACTTCTGAACCCAGCTCTGCAGCCTATCAAAGACACACAGTAGCTGTTCCTTGAACAAGCTCCACATTTCAATTGTGCCTATTTCCTGCAGTTTCCTTCCCCATTCTATGCGTCCTAAATCTTGCCTATTTGCCTCATAATTGCCTTTCTCCCAGCTATAACTCTTGCCCTGTCCCTTTCCATCGCTAAAGTAAACATACATGCGCGTTCCTTGAAAGAACTTGCACCTTTTCTGAAAAAAAGAGACCACACAACAATACAAATGTTGGTGACTATGTCTGAGATATACCTATGCCATCTGCTATCAAAGGTGTCTCATGGACTGGTAGTTTAACTTCAGTGGTGTTATTTTATTCCCTTGAGACCACTGAATTATTCTGACTATGAAGAGAATATTTTAACTAGTTCACTAATCTGCTAATTCTTATCAGACTGATCATGTTAAACCTTGAATAAAATACATTACACATTCTAAATTAATAAGTTTTGGATCAAACAACCTGTATAACTAAAAAACTTAATATCACAACTGACTTAACACAAACTCATGCAATGCCAAAAAAAGATATAATTGCAAATCCAGTTTGACCTTTACTGTGACTTTATTTGATCAATTGGAAATGTATTGCAGTCAAACAACTTTAACCTTAATTATATATAACCAGTCAATCACTCATGTCAATTCATGAGGGGTTGAGCTCAATTATAGTTCTGAGGTGATGTGTGGTCAGTGGCGGCTGCTACTTGGAACAATCTATGGAAAAATAATGGAATCAGCATTTTAAAGATATACATTCTGATTTAGATTGGGTTTTGATTTCTGGCAGAGGAGATATATGTACAGTTGAAAGCATAGTCGTGGAGATGGAGGAGGACACAGAAACCTGAATAGTTTCTGCAGGAAAATACACAGAGATGACTTCTCTCTATATTCCACCTTTGGTAACCACAATAGGGAGTTGGAGTTGGGCTACGGAAGTGGGTAGTGAGGAAAAGGCTTGTCGAGCCTGTCTCTGTAAAAAAGTAACCTAAATCACATGGAACTCACTGCAACGGTAGCAGGAAGTCAGGTACAGAATGGAGGCAGGGCCATTGACTTGAAATCTCAAGGACTAGGTGGCACAGGGATAGAGGAGAGCTAAGGTGGGCTATTTAAAAGGCCTACCCCAGTTCTCTGGGAATTTGTGCCAGTTGTTTGAGAAACTGTTAGGCCTTTACACCTCTTGGCCTCTCATCCATTCTAGTAGCACCCACATGGCCCCTAACACCCTCAATGCCAGCTCAATGCCTTTCATACACACTCTGACACTGGCACAGCTACTTACCCACAATCCACTATAGGCAGACCTCAAACACCATATAGAATAGAAAGAAAAGCTTTCGTAAACTAATGCATCTCTAACTTGTACGCTCTAAATTATGAATGAAATTGCAGTTCATCAGGTGGTATTTAATAGTCAGGAGGGGTCTCATCCACTGACTGGAGAGCCATCGAGAACCCTGCATTAAATCTTTGAGAAGGCCCCTCAACTTAAGTGCCACATGAGCATTAACTGGGCATTAGTGAGCCTTCCATGAGTTTAAGGAACCCAGGAATGGAGAAGATTACCTGCCAAGATTTGCCAGCTAATCCGAGTCATTGAGTAGCAATTAGCAGAACAAGGTTGCAGATGGTGCAACACCAATCCAAAAATCAGGATTGTGGATGGATTCAAGCTACAAATACAGATTGCTGGGAGAGGCTCAGGTTTGAATGATGGGTGAATAAGGTGGGATGAAGGCTTTCAACAGAAAGGACATAGGTGGCTCTCAGCAGGCACCCTATTCCCAATTCTGAATTCCTCCATCATGTACTGAGTGTCTTTGAAGAAGTGAACACAGCCCCAATGCCCCTATTCCGCCCTCCAACAAACAACTATGTATGGCTTTGCTAGGGCGGCATGGTGGCACAGTGGTTAGCACTGCTGCCTCACAACACCAAAGACCCAGGCAACTGTCTGTGTGGAGTTTGTGCATTCTCCACGTGTGTGCGTGGGTTTCCTTCCACAGTCCAAAGATGTGCAGGTTAGGTGAATTGGCCATACTAAATTGCCTTTAGTATTAGATATAGGGGAATGGCTCTGGGTGAGTTGCTCTTTGGAGGGTCGGTGTGGACCTGTTGGACTGAAGGGCCTGTTTCCACACTGTAGGTAATCTAATCTAATTTTATGTTGCGCAACGGCCACGAGGTTAGTATCAGTGTCAGTTTTTTTCCCTTTCTGAGGAGATTCTAAATCTCCTGGTTATGTGTATCAGTTTAATGAGGGCCTTACTGATGAGTGTTAATTGGCCACTTAAGGGCCTTAGTTGGCAGTGGGCAGGAAGCTGATTTTCTTGATATGGATCTAATCAGGATATAGGCTGGAAGATGGTGGGCTCCCTATCTGTAACACTGCCACCTGATTAATTATTCTCTGTTGTCCTCCTCCCAACCAACTCACCATAAGCGAATTCATTAAATTTCATCGATAAAACAGCACAGCTTCTAAATCTCCTCAAGTGGTTATCTTCTTCTCAAAACACACTGGCTTCTATTCAGGCCCTACATTAAAGACAGTTACTCCTTTAAAATCCGTTTCAGTCAAACTGTGAATGTGATTTTCAGTTAAAATCATTTTAGCTTTTACAATTCAGCTAAGCATTCATAATAATATAACCTTAGGAAATGTCAGCAAAGTTTTCTAGTGAAGTTACGTGACCAAGTGCATTGTTTCCAATCTCCGACAGATAACCAATCAATCAAAGTAGCCCAGCAGACTGTCTTTTATTAGTAAGCTGTCACTGGCAGCTGTAAGCTTTTTTTTAGAGTTTCAAGGGTAGGGATTTTAAATAAAAATTGAGATCATAACAGTTAGACAGGCCTTACTCACCCTTCACAAATATTTATGTCTATTCCACCGATTCATGGCACTTGAACTGTGATAAATGCCCTTGCAACAGCCAAAATGAAGTCTGTTTGAACTGTACTAACCACTCACTTCAAATGGCTCTGCTGAGTTGGAGTTTCCCTCCTGTGTAAACTGCGTCTTGCCTTTTCTCTGCTACTAGTAAAATTGGTCCCATACGCCATTTTTGAAGGTGTGCAAAGATTACCCAACTCTCTGAAAATCCAGAAACAAGCCTCCTATCCCCTCCATTTCAGTCTGTGATAATTTTTAAAAATGAACTCTTCCCCTAAAAGCATTCTCCCATCAACCTGAATTCAAATAGTGAACTGAAAACTGAAGTCATTCCATGGAATAGAAGCCTAAATGAACAACTTTTGGTAGACATTGCAAGTCTTTTTCCTAGGATGATTACTTTAGCATGTACGAGGGAGCATGGCTACAAATTGAGGGGAGGGGTGATAGATTTAAGACAGATGTCAGAGGCAGGTTCTTTGCTCAGAGAATGGTAAGGGCGTGGAATGCACTATCTGCTAATGTAGTCAACTCAGCCACATCAGGGAGATTTAAACAATCCTTAGATAAGCACATGGATGATTTTGGGATTGTGTAGGGGGACGACCTGAGAATCGTTCACAGGTCGGCGCAACATCGAGGGCCAAAGGGCCTGTTCTGTGCTGTATTGTTCTATGTTCTATGCTTTTAACAGGGAGGAGCAGCTGAGTGGTCAGTAGTATTATGTAAATGTTACTCAGTCCAGTGTGACAGTGGGTAGAGGTTACATTACCATTGGGTAATGGGCCAAATGCTCTTTCAGCAATTTAAAAAAAGAAATTCTGTCTAAGTTGTCAGTGCCATTAGGCTTTTGGTGAAGAATTGAGGAACTGCAGATTTGTTTTACATTCTCTAACTTTTACCCAATGGGAAAACTGGCTATGTAAAGTTAAATGATTGGAGATCATTATTCAATTGATTGCAATAGGATTAGCTGAGGAAGGTAAGTCCCTAATGCACGCCTCAGCTTTGAAGTTCTAGAAATGTTATTAAATTACATTGAATATATTTTGATTTGTCTCTTAACTGATTCTTGTTATTGTGAATCTGTTTCAAAAAAATAAATTGAACTTCAAAATGCCAAGCATAAAAATCAGATTGCAGATATATTTGAAAAAGGAATTGCCTTTGAAAAAATTTAGATCTTTTAAGGGATATTCAATGGGCACATGGTCATTACATTGTCAGTTTGTGTATTTATAGCATGTCACATTTAAATAGGAAAACTTCTATACAAATGTGAACAGAAATCATCTTCTACAACACTGAGGGCAATTTTGACTCTAGGTAAAAATGACATATGGTATCTCTACCTCTCTGCTCATTTTCAATCATATATGCCATAATCCCAAGTCAAATTTTCTCTTAATGATTGATTTCTGTTACATCATTGTACAGATCTCAGATAGATAGCATTATGAAATGTGGCACTCTCATAAAAAAGGTTTGTAAATAATGTCTAGTCATTCAGGTGGTAGTCAGACTGCTTTTTAGTCTCTTAGTCAGTCAACTATATATGACATAATAATTCTAAGCATGTAACCCAAATTATGCACATATGTCTGAGATGTCATATTAACGTATATTGTTAATTGGTAATAATCCTCCAGATATCTGACTCAATACAGAACAGACTATGCTATATGTGACATGTGCTATGACATTGAAAACCACAAACATGTCAATTACAGCATTCCATTAGTAATATCCTGGTATGTAGTGTGCTATGTAATTTATGTCACCTGATGAATGTAATCAGGTTTACTCTATACTGTGATAGCCTCACTGCACTGACTCCTTCCCATGAGGCCAGCATGCTTCTGCACCTCTGGTCCAATAAGTCCTTGTCCTCTAGGTCTACGTCACCTAAAACTACAAGTTTGAAGTGTTCCAGTGCTCACTTGTTCTTCTTTAATCCAAAGATGAGAGGAAGACTATTCAATTTTGCAGCTTTTGTATAGAAATATAAATTGCTAGAATATTTATATTGTCAGTAACGAAGTCCATTAAAATGATAAATGTGCAGCTGTTCACTAAAGATTGGAAAACTCTGTATGGTGAGCTTTGGCTGATGGCTGAAGACACAAGTCCCTGCTGGGCAGCTGTAGCACAAATGAAAGCATTATTAGGTGTGAATTGTGAATTGGTTTTAGTGATGCTGCCAAATCACTATAGCAACTGAGCATCATGGTGATATTAGCACACAGATAATATTGCTGTTTCATTCTGAAATAAGCTAGTGTCTCACAGGTGTGAAATTTGATGTTTTAATGCCTTTACCTCATTCTTGCAAGTATCCTTGAGGCTGAGGTTTTACAGTCCTGCTAAGTCTTCTGAAACTGGCTACTTCATCACAAAATTCTTCCATTCTAAATGTACCTCATCCAACAATGCCACCTCGGTTTGATGAACAACGTACTTGGCTTCAAGAGAAAAATCACACTTTGGCAAAAAGGAGCAGATGAGACAGCCAGAGACAGAGTTGGACTTACTGTAGCAGAGTGGAATTGCTCTTTGGTCCACTATGGAGAAAGGTGTTGCCTGTTTAACAGAGTCTGGAAGTGGTTACGGTCTTCAATATTCTTAAGTGTTAAAATAATATAATAATTGATCATATATGAAAGGGAATATAAGTAAGTGAATAATATAATTAATTAGTTAAAACTCATTAAAGATTAAAGCTCACCATACAGAGTTTCCCCATCTCTAGTGAACTGATGCACATTTATCATCTTAATGGACTTTGTTACTGACAATATAAATATTCTAGCCATTTATATTTCTCTACAAAAGCTGCAAAATTGCATCGTTTTCCTCTCATAACTGTTTGGATTAACCAAAGAAGAACAAGATGATTTGTCAAGGCTACAGTATATGGGGTTTCTATAGGTCTTTATGATCCAGGACAAACATATCTGGAGTAAGTGTTTAAAGTTCAAGAAGCTTGAGTTCAGTTTGAGTTGGAGGCTAAACTGCAGACATTGTGACCCATCAAGGATAGGAAATGTTACCTTGATTGTTTGTACCAGGATACAGTCACAACACTAATTTTGTCAGGGATTAGAACCACAAGGCTGTGACTCTGAGATGAGACAAGTAAAAGGTACAGAAGACAGGAGTGTGACAGTGTCAGCCCTTGCAATTGTCCATGAGGTTTGCAGTTCTGTGAGCCTCTTTGGTTAAGAGTAGGGGCTGCAGTGTGAGTGAGTAAACTGACCATGGCTGCATGGTACTGGAAGTTATTCAAGGACAGGGAACAACAAGGAATGTAATAGTATGTGATAGTATAGTAAAAGGGATTGACACCATTCTCTGCAGCAAAGAGTGAGAGTTAAATGGCTGTTGCGTGGCAATTGATAGGGTTGGGGAATTTGCACTGGGGAGGAGCTAGTTGTTGTTTTCCCTGTAGTTGCCAACAACATTAGGTAGAAAAAGAAACATTTCTGCACAGAAAGTATGAGGAGCTCGACACTAAAGTAAAAAGCAGAACCTCAAAAATTATAATCTCTGGGCCAAAATGTATTGCCCAGAAGACAGTTAACAGTCAACCAGACCCAGTGAGATGTAGGCTAGACCAGGTAGGCATTGTAAGTTCCTTTTCTAAAAGACACTAGTTAACCAGTTGGGTTTTATGACAATCAACAATAGTTTCATGGTATTCATTAGACTCTTAATTCCACATTTTCGCTGCCATGGCAGATTCAAATCCAGGTCCCAGAACATTACCTGGATCTCCAGATTAATAATCTACTACTACCACTAGGCCATTGCCTACATACAATTAGACAGATGAAGGTGTGGTTGAAAGATTAGTGTAGGAGTCATGGGTTCGTGAGCCACTAGTACTGGTATTGGGGCAGAGGGGTGGTCTGTACTGTTGGCACGGTCTACATCTGAACTCCTCTTAAAGAAGAGGGGCACCAAATCTACTTTATTGTGAGCAACTGTTCAAACAACACATAAAGACAAACATTGGTATAGATTGCTTATACAACATGTGGGCAAACAATGTAGATTCCATTTAGCTGCCTTATATTGAGCTGGTAGTGACGGAGATCTGAATATTTCTTCTGACACAATTTGAAGAGGTTGCTTGTGAAAATAGTCAGCATCTGGAAGAGAACCTGGTTGCAAGATTCAACAAGATCGAATCTGTGGTCACTGCTAAAAGCATTTCAAACCAGGTGATGTGCCACAGTAGGAGAATTGCTGGAACTCACCATGGTTGGAATTTTGGCCACTATGAGGCCAATTACAGATTACACAAGGTGCCAGTGGTCTGCAGGACCAGGGCTGAGTCAGTGTTCATCCAGGGAGTTAATTAACATGAGACACTGATTGGTGAAGGAACGTTTTAAAACTAAAGCATAATTTTACAAGCTGAGAAAGTGAGAAATAAATAGAAGTACTTGCATCTTTCATTGAGCATCATCACCTCAGCAAAAATAATATTGCCAGAAAGATTTAATTTCAGAGATGGACCAGATAGAGCACTGAGTTGATTGTCTTAAAGAAAATCATTCTTAAAGTACAGAACAACTTTCAAATTGTGTACTACGTTATAAGCTGAAAACATGATTACACTTCAAATGCACGGGGAGTAGAGCTAATATTATAGCTTCCGATATAAAAGAAACAATAGATACTCTTGATGTAGAAAAAGTGTTTGCCAATTACCTTAACATTAGAACAAACATAATTCTTTGAAAGAACAATATTTAATAGAAGTGTTCAGCATCTAGGGAATACATAAATATTTTCATTTATGATTTCTATAGATTAATAGAGAAACAAAACGATGATGATTTAAGATTAAAGTTAATAGGAGAGAGAATTATTGTTGGAATTGCTGATGAGTCTTTGTCGGATTTGTTGTGCTCAAAAGAGGTATTTCTACAGAAAGTCATTGAAATGATGAGGGAAATAGATGTCTGGAAGCAACAGACCATTTTTAAGAGGAGAAGATAAACCTTTATCACAGGAGACCATCCAGTTCTTAAGATACAAAATCTATAAAGACACACATGAGAAGTTGGTCCAGAGAGTAGGTCAAACACAAAACACAAAAAGCCATTGTCATTGCCATGCTGCAAAGAAACTCACAGGCATAAATCATTCCCTGCCAATAATCAAACAGATTATCTCTAAAACAATAGGTTATCTTTAGAAAATGTGCCAAAGTAGGACACAGTCGAGAGTGTGGTGCTGGAAAAGCACAGCAGGTCAGGCAGCATCTGAGGAGCAGGAGAATCAATGTTTCAAGCAAAATCCCTTCATTAGGAAACAGATTCCTGATGAAGGGCTTATGTCTGAAACATCAATCTTTCTGCTTCTCAGATGCTGCCTGATCTGCTGTTCTTTTCCAGCACCACACTCTTCACTCTGATCTCCAGCATCTTCAGTCCTCATTTTCTCAAAGTAGGAGCAGCAAGATGGCAAATAGTTACTCACATGAAGTTTATGAGGTAGACAGGCACATAAAGAAGAATAGCAAGAAGTAATCCTAGGAGAAATGGGTGATTCTGACCTAGCTTTTTGGCATGAAGACATCTGTATCAATGGACATCTCATTAATTTTAAGCTCAATATAGGCGTGAGTATTAGGTAGCATACCACCATGAACAAATATGTCCACAGCTAATAGCAGTGCAGTTATAAGGTACAGGAGGGATAGCTACAAGCAATTCTGCAAGATGGGAAATATCCCATATCAAAGAACATACTTCATAGTCAAGGGTTCTCATTGTTGAGCATGAATGTATGTCATTGCCTCAGACTCTTTCAAAATGTTGAAGATGTTAAAGAGCAAAAGATAAAGTCTTTGAATTAAGATGCTGTAAATTATATAATGGAAACAGGAAGCTTTATATTGAGCAGATAATTGCACTAAAGAAAAATGTTAAATTATGTCCACAAACACTCAAGAAGGTTCAGCAACAACTTGAAGAGTTGGGCATCATTTCCCTAGCAACAAAACCAATCAAGTAGTGTGCAAGCATGGTTAATATATCCAAACCAAATCAGTCCATCTGGATTTATGTTGATTTCATGCAACCCAACAAGGCAGGAGTCCATCCTGCATAGCTGAGAGTTTAGCTGAATTTTCTGGAAGTCAAGGGTTCATTAAACTTGATGCAAACACTTACTTTGAGCAGGTATCTTTGGATGCGCAATCAAGATTTCTTAGCACATTTCTGACTCCATTTAGGAAGGTTTTGCTTCAATAGGTTACCATTAAAGATCACCTCAGCCCCAGAGATTATTTAATAAAATGTTTTAATATTCTGCAAGGTCTTCAAAACCTCATTCTGCCTGAATGACCTGGCAAAATTTTGAAGGAGCATGATGAGAAAATGCAGGCAGTTTTAAAGTACCGACAGGATGAAGGACACATTCGTAATATAGTGTGAATTTTCCAAGGAATCAGTTAACGCCTTGTGACGCATTGTTGACAGTGATGGCATAATGGCAGACTCAAGGGAAATAAATGCCAT
Organism: Chiloscyllium plagiosum; assembly: GCF_037043375.1. Classification (NCBI taxonomy): domain Eukaryota; kingdom Metazoa; phylum Chordata; class Chondrichthyes; order Orectolobiformes; family Hemiscylliidae; genus Chiloscyllium; species Chiloscyllium plagiosum. Next base: position 63,566,121 of record NW_028270141.1, read on the forward strand.
GAAGGAATTTCATAGATCAAAATCAGTTCATGACCTCTAAAGATATGTGGAGATGTTAATCGACTGGGTAAGTGTTTGGGTCATTTGGCAGCTACAACAAGAACATTGAGGCACCTGCTGAAGAAAACGTGGCACTGATGTTGAAACTCTTACCAAGAGGATGCCATTCAGAACATTAAGAACATGCTGATATACATGTACGGGCTGACCCGTTGCAATCCAAACACCAACAATTGCTGATGCTTCAGTTGTAGGCTTAACAGCAGTGTTCTTCCAGGATGAACCAGGCAGGTGGTGAAAGCTGATATACTCTGCATCATGCACATTGTCAGACACAGATACATGGTATGCAATCCAGAAGAAGTTTTAGAACACATCCTTAGATCCAAGGTGTTAATGAGGACAGAACACAAAGCACTGATGAGAAAAAAGTGAGCAAGGATGCCTCCAAGAGTGTAGAGATTCTAACCCTGCCTCATGAGGTTCACCTATGAAGTGGTATATGTGCAGGGGGCATTGCAAGTGACAGCAGTTGCACTGTCCACAGTGACAGTCAACAGCCTTTGCTAGACCTGATATTTGTTCATGAAATTAAGTCATAAACTTGGTCCATAGTGACACATTGGCCACAGAGCCTTCAAACAAATATGACAGGAGCAGAAAGAGATTGATGGTGCATTACTTTTTGTTGGTATTGTTTTGGAGTTTAGCTAACCAATGGTCAAGTGGATTAAACATGAAAATCTAATTTGAGCACCCGCAGCATTTCATGATCATGAATGACTTACTGATATATGTTGGAAGGCTAGTTAATCCAGCTTCACTTCAAGTTGACATCCAGGACAAGATGCACTGAAGTCAATTATGGATCATGAAGTCCAGAGTTACAAGTTGGCCACCAATGTGCCAGCCTACAATTTCTAAAGAGATTGAAGATCTCACACCAAATATGAAATCTGTGCTATCACAAATGGCATGAGCTGTTGTACCCACCAGACAGTGGAACAGGTCTGGAACAGACCTCTATATTTTTGCCGGTAAGCCTTATATCTGTTGACTATTATTATGGTGCATAGAGGTGGAAAAAGTTGCACACCACCACTACATATATGAAAGTCAAGGATTTGCATGAAATGTTTGCAATATATGATATCACTGATGTGATCATGTCTGTTATCAAATTTCTGTTTGGTAATGGGAGTGTCAGTCAATTATAGCCAGTTTTTGGAGTTGACTGTGTCACCAATTCACATCTGAATGGGGAAACTGAGTGTGGAAATCACTTTTAAAGAAAAATGCTGACTTTATATAACATTGCTAAATTGCAAGTCCATTCTACTTCATTGTGGTCTATCATTATCATAGTTGCTGAAGACCACATTTACACTAGAGAGACTATCAAGACATGTATAAGAAGGAGCAGTCCTATTGGGTGAAGCAGGCTATACTACATTCTGTAATAGCTGTCTCAGTTCTGGATGGTTCACACATTTGGGCCAAGGACAACAGGTAGATATATGACATTAAAAGGAGAGGTTTGATCAAGGGACTGAAAACTAGCAGTAAGTGTATAATGTTTGTATAACTGAGACAACTGCAAATCCAATAAGGAACATCCGAAAAGGGATTTTTAGAATTTTCACTGCCAGGAACAAAGTCAAAGTCAAAAGTCTTTAATCTCGAGACCCAGCAATCCTCTAAGTATGAACAAAAGATATTCTGGTAGAATAATGAAATTTCCAGACTGCCTAAATTTGTGAAGTCAAAGATTTGAGGAAAGATATTATTTCCACAAATGTATAAATATTCATTATAGAAAATAACCAGGGAGGGAGATGTTGCCTCAGGGTGTAAGTGTCTGAAAGCATTAATATTGAGTGCCTTCGGTATGATGATGTAACATGTACTTAATGGGGAATCAACTAAGGATCTCAAGGCAGTAAGGTCCATTAGCTGGATTTTCCTCATAGTCACAGTAATGATGGCTATCACATCAGTGTAAATTATACTTGGTTGTTATCATACAAATTGCCTCTTCTTTAAAACAAGAGCTTCTTTCCAGTAGACTGGTTTACCCTTACTACACTAGACTAAGCAGGGTCTGTGGAACCCTATCCTGAAAGAGAATGGTGGTAGCAGATCTGCCTTTACAGTGAACAATAGTACAGAACTGATACAACATGATGAGCAATGGTACGGTTTGGTCTCGGCTACACATTCTTTTAGCCATTCTCTTTATGCAGTGAAGTGATCTTCTTTGCTGGTGTAGTAATCAAGAGAGCCAACTAAAGACCAGAACACAAAAGGCAAATCTTACAACAGCAGCTTAGAGGAATTTAAATTCAGGTAATTATGAAAATCTTGAATAAAATACAAGTCCCTGTTGACGTAACTATGAAGTTATTGGTTTGTTGTAAAAACCCATCAGATTCACAAATGTCATTTCAGGAAGGGAATTGCCTATCCTTACCCAATCAAGCCTATTGGTAACTCTAGGTGGATAACAAATGATTGACTCTGAATTTACCTTTTAGAACTGTCCAGTAAGCCACTCAATTTGTTGGCATGGGTGATAAATGCTGAACCTGCCATCAACGCTTGCATCATGTGAAGGGTTTTTAAAAGAATTGCAGGGCTCCTTTGTGGAATGATATCACATCACAGCTTGTATTAAAAATAAAACAAGGCACAATCAGTCTGTTTTTGCTATTTTTTCTGGTGAGTTGTTCAAAAGAAGCATTTCCTGGCAGTTGACTTTGGAAGGAGGGTGAAGCAATGGAGAGGAGGTTGTGGTGGATTCAGGGCTGAAAATGTATTGCTGGAAAAGCGCAGCAGGTCAGGCAGCATCCAAGGAACAGGAGAATCGACGTTTCGGGCATAAGCCCTTCTTCAGGCATCAGAATTCCTGAAGAAGGTCTTATGCCCGAAACGTTGATTCTCCTGTTCCTTGGATGCTGCCTGACCTGCTGCGCTTTTCCAGCAACACATTTTCAGCTCTGATCTCCAGCATCTGCAGTCCTCACTTTCTCCTGTGGTGGATTCAGGAACAGTTTTACTGGCATTCATGTTGGCAGTGCAAAAAGAATGGAAATTAATGAAAAAGCTTGGCTAGGTTCTGCGATTAAGTCATGGTATTTACAGTACTGAATTATAAGTAGCCCGTTGTTTCATGGAAATTGTCATGGTGTTAAAATATAGACTATCAATTTTCAACTTCCATCATCTGATTTTAATATCTGGGACTTCTTTCACTAAATTTTTTTTAAAAGAATGACATTGCCTTAATTTGGCCACAGCAATCACCTGATCAGAGATTGATCACATCATAAAATCAACTTGCGGTAAACAAGGTTGGTGCAATTAGTGTTAGTATTTTACTGAAAGGTACTGAAACCAGTCAACTCAGAAACCAGTCAACTCAGTCAAATATGACAAAACCCTCGTCTCCTATTTTTGATTTACACCGTTATGCGAATTTTCAGAAATTCGAGATCGAATGTCACTTAGCAAATCTAAAGAAACAGGACTTTTGTAGATTGAAAACATGCAAGCAAGCTTGAATTTCAATGAATTGTTTCTGGCAGAGCAAATGATTTGTGGCTGGAATCAGCTGGAGAAAGTGTTCTCTCAAAATCTCAGGAAGGAAAGTGTTTGGTGACAGAACTGATTAAACAGAAACATCAGGGCACTGAGAACCTAAAGGACAAGTGAAATATTTGCTACTTCTGAGAATACAAGACATCAATTAAACAGCTGTAGTTTCAGATTAAAACAGTACATCTTAAAGATATCCTAAAATCTATAAACAATATATTTCTTTTATCTATCTTTTGTACTGAACACTATCCCGTTTTAACTTTTGAACCTTTGTGCATGTATGTCATGTAAATTATTTTGCTCAGCTTTAAAAGATTATAAAATAGTTTATTCCATCATTCAAGAAAACATATTATTGATTCTTCACTGATAAAATAGATATTGGGTAACTATATTTTTTTATTTGATATAGGTACAACTGCAAATTAAAAACAACAAAAAAATTAATAAAACAGAAAATATTTTGAATGTAGAAACTCAGCAGGTCTGGCAGCATCTGAAAGAGAAATAGAGGTACCATTTTGAGTCCACTGTGACTCATCTTGAGAACATTTATTTTTCTTTTTAAAGCAATTAAAATGAATTGAAGAATTAAATGAATTGGGGAGCAAGACAGCTTTGAGATTGCATGTGGAAGTACTGATGGGTGAGAGAGGTCAAGAGTGTGCACACAGTAGGAAATGGTTTTGAGTGTGGATGTCAGGATGCAATACCAACAATTGTCCAAGGAGCATTGTATGTCTTAGAGATACATGTACAGAGCAACCTCGGTTATCCAAACCTCGATTATCTGAATTTCGGATTATCTGAACAAGATCTCAAGGTCCCGATGCTTAGGTAAACCGTGACAACGACAAAGCCTGAGACATGAGGGTGTAAAAATCTCCCGCTCCATCTTACATTGTATTACTTGAAGTATGATACACTATTTGAAACAAGATTAGATTAGATTAGATTACTTACAGTGTGGAAACAGGCCCTTCGGCCCAACAAGTCCACACCGACCCGCCGAAGCGCACCCACCCAGACCCATTCCCCTACATTTACCCCTGCACCTAACACTACAGGCAATTTAGCATGGCCAATTCACCTAACCTGCACATTTTTGGAGTGTGGGAGGAAACCGGAGCACCCAGAGGAAACCCACGCAGACACGGGGAGAATGTGCAAACTCCACACAGTCGGTCGCCTGAGGCGGGAATTGAACCCGGGTCTCTGGCGCTGTGAGGCAGCAGTGCTAACCACTGTGCCACCGTGCTGCCCACAAGATCCTATGTTCTAACATTATAGCTACATATTAAACAAACCCTCAAATATGAGAATTTACTGGGCGAGAGAAGCTGGATCCAGGACCACGGTGCGCCTTTAGCAAGGGAAATGCACGACACTACCAGTCACTGGAGGAACTCCAACCTGGTCTCACACCCGCTCCCCGCAGCCATCAGATCAGTTATCTGAAAATTCGATTATCCGAACAAAATACTCCCTGCCATCTCGTTTGGATAATAGAGATTGCCCTGTAGTGTCTGATGGATTCAAAACATGAAAGGTGGAACTGCAGCTGGATACCACATGGGGTGTGGTGGAGCTGGAGACAGTCACTCAGGAAGGAGATGTAGCTATGAACACGAGTTTTGGCAAATGATAGGAGGAAGATAAGAAAACAATGAGGATGTATAAATTGAAAGGTTAAAATAGAAACCATGTTGGAGAGAAGAGCAGAACGTCTTCGAGGTGGACATGTCTGGAAGAGAAATTGCAATGCATTAAACACTCAAAAGCAAAATATTGTGGACGCTGGAAATCTGAAACAAGCACAGGAGACACTGGAGAAGCTCAGGAGGACTGATTACATCTGAGAAGAGAGAAAAAGAGTGAACGTATGACTCTTCTTTAGAACAAAATATCTGTGGCCAATCAAACAGCTTGAAGAGAGCAAGCTGTTTCACACCACCTCACCTTATTGTGAGAGAATAGATTAGTGTTCAACCCAGATGTGGAAAATCAATTACTTTTGATGGATTTTATTCTACCGCACTATTGCTGACATCGGACTTAAGAATCTTGGCTATTTTAATACAGTATTTGGTATGTTTGATTTCTCAACATTTAGGTTGAGTTACAAACATACAGCATCTTCAATTATCTTTTTATTCACCATATGTGTTTTCACACGAGGAGAAAGTTTATTAATTTCAATATTTTATCTAATTAAAAGGAGTCTCTATTATTTTCACATTTTCCTCATTATATGTTGGCATAAAATAATATTTGATGTTACATGTTGCCAACCAATAGGATCTACCTAAATGTGAGACAGTACTGGTAACCACCGTTCACTGGTGATAAGCATTGAGGCTGGTGGAATAACTTACTGTGGCCCTGCCATCTGCCTTCTTAGGCACCTGCATTATGTGCCATGCTCAGCTTGCCGCCCAGTTCTGGTACAATCTAATTTTTAGGCCAGGATCAGAACAAAATTAAAGTCAGTTAAGGTCGCAAGCTCTTTGATTGGCCACAGATATTTTGTTCTAAAGAAGAGTCATACATTCACTCTTTTTCTCTCTTGCCAGATGTCGCCAGTCCTGCAATTCTCTCTCTTTTCCACAATGCACTTGAAGAAAGAGACACAGAAACCTTGGAAAAGAAGTTTTAAAAATGTATACATTAGCTTTCCAAAGTTTTTACATCTCATCTACCAATATTGCACCAAAAAGATGGAAGATCTTTTGGAGAAATTGACCCCTGAACTGGCTAACTTTGGTAATATTAGGACTTTTACTTTGAACTGAACTCCATAGACTTGCCTAGACAAGGTTAGAATATTAAGAGTGTGAGTCGCCCAATGATTTACTTTTTCTATCCTTTTAAGTACTTAGCTTAGCTTAATTTCAAGCCCAGTTCTGATGTTTCCCCAGCTACATAACTATTTATTGCTGCTTTTGAAGAATATTTGACATCTTTTCTGGTATTGCAATTGCTTGGTCTAATGGGTTCCTCCAGTTTCTACTCTGAATACTTCACTTATTCCCTAGAGCTGGACCAGGATTGTCAGGTAATGTTGAGGATCATGACAATGCATCTGTACTTTGATATAAAAATGCTTTTATAACATGTCATTTAAACCTTCTGAAATCAAATTGAAGAATGAACGTAAATGTCTGGAGAATAACATAAATAAATCTGAAGTGAATAACAAATTAATTGTGTAATAAAAACTCAGCAATATATATCCATCGTAACTACTAGGTCATTGGCCCTGGAAGATGAGACACTAACATCTGCTTAGAATGTGGATTTGGTACTACAATCATTTGTATTATATAGCATACATACATTTATTGGAACCGAGGCATACACTAATTCCATGCTCAACTATGAAAGGTGAGAGATATTGCTTCCATAACATCTTGGTTTTGGATTAAAACTTCAGCATTTCCCAGTTTTGTCAACATGATAAATGAAGACTTGCTGACCCCTACTCTCAAAAACCATGCAATTTTATATTTTAAAATATAAGTGATTGATGTTGTCAGTGATTGATGATATGTCAACCAGAGGGTTTTCTTGTGTACCTCCTAATGTCATGGAGCCAGAGGGCTTTAGATAAACTCCTTGGCGACTTTCTCTAGATATTCAATAATTAAATCTCACCTTTGAATCTTTGACACTGTTAACCTTGAGAAGTTATATACTGTCTTCCTCTATGTTACGAACTGACCCAACATGGTCAATGCTTCAATGCTGGGGAGGTTGGCCTGAGGGAGAACACTGATATTAGTGTGTCGATCCTGCCCATAGATTGGCAGGATCTCTCAGATGCAGTGCTGCTGGTATTGTACCAGGGTTTTGAGGTGCCTGCTGTACAATGTCCATATCTCTGAGTCACATCAGAGAGCATATATCACTACTACTCTGTAGCGTGATGCCAGGTTTGTACTCTGTCAGCTTCATAATCTGAGATCTTAAGCAATGGGATTACTAAATATCCAATTCAGTTTTGGACCAAGGTCAAGGAAGGTTGTGTTATCACACCAACTCTCATCTTGACCTTCATTGTTGCAAAGATTCACTTTCCCCTCAGCAAGCTCTCGGCTGGAGTGAAACTAATCTGCAGGAACAAACAGGAACTGTTCATCCTCCAGCACGTGCAGGTCATCTTCAGTCTTTGAACTGTAGTATGCACACAGTCCTTGCAAATGCACATACCCAGGGACTAAGTTCCAAGCCAATTAGTGAAGCTCCTTTCCAAGACTAATAAGAACATGAGACTTTGCTCCAAACAATCATTGTTAGTTTGCCCTCTATCAACCTGCCATGACACCAGCACACCACACTACCCCACCCCTACCAGGTTATCATAATGCATTGGACTGCTGTCCATACTTCAGCAACCTACTGACAATCAGGGTAAGCATCGAAATTCAACACTATTTTCAGCGGCCCCGTGCAGGCTTTGGTCACTTGAGGTAGAGAATTTTCAAACACTGGGATCTCAAACCTGGCATCAAGCCACTGCAAAGCAGTAATGATATATGCACTCTTATGTGACACAGAGACATGGACAATATACAACAGTCATCTCAAACTCGTGGTGCAATACCAACAGTGTTGCATTTATGAGATCCTGCAAATCCATGGGCAGGATATGCACACCAATATCAGTGTTCTCGCTTAGGCTAACTTCCCCAGCATTGAAGTGTTTACCATGCTGGATCAATTCTGCAGGGTTAGCCATTTCATCTCTGTGCTTGACACAACACTTCTGAAATGAGTGCTTTACTCAGACCTTTGGCACTGCAATGAACCTCAGGAGGACAGAGGAAAAATTTCAAGTAAGTTCTCAAAACCTCTTTGTCAAAGTTCAATATCCCCATCGATACCTGCAAATTGCTTACTCAAGGCCGTCTGAAGTGAAAGGAAGGCAGCTGGAAGGAGCAGTACACTTTGAGTTTCATTGCCAATAGCAAGCTGATGTTAATCATTGATTCAGAAAGGAGCATGTTGCGGTTCACATATCCCACCCTCCTATTTCCAAAACCTCTTCTCCCCCACCATGATACAGACTATAGGTTGTGTATTAGGCTCCTCAGTTACCTGAGATCTTACTTCTAGTGTGGAAGCAAGTCATTCTTAACCATGATGGACTGCTTAAGACAAATTGATCAATAAGTAGTCCATCACACCTATCGTTCAAAAGTACTGAATTGATCGTAAAGACCACTGGACATCCTGAGGGTGTGAAAGGCATTCTTTAAAAAGAAATATGTATTTTTATTTATGTGGGGAGTTGCTCTGGCAGAACAAGGGCCTTTTCCACCATGCAGAACACATCTGCTTCATACCAGATTCCAAGGACAAAGATATTGCCATTGCCACCTGTTCTGCTCCATGTTTGCAAGATAGCCCACAGATGTTCTACCTGAGGTTGCCTGAAGGTCCAGTTGGGCTCACTATATCCCACTCTCCAACTCCAAAGGGATCTACGTTTTTTCTTGATAATGCAACTAATGGCCATGTAAACTTTCAACAAGGGAGGGTTGTAAGGGTTCAGCAGATGCTTTCAATGAGGAGTCTTGTCCATGGATAGAAGAATGTGGACAAATCACCCTGTTAGGGTAAACTAAAAGTATATCCACAGGAGGCTATATCAAGGTCAGAATTTAACAAGTATTGGGATTTTTTGTCCAAAGAAACTAGATTCCCAGTGATACTGGCCTACCATCCCTAAACCAGTTAATGTTCTGGACATGGTTATTGATTGGAAGTGAGATTTCTGAGAGAGGAGATCCTGTTCAAAGTTTGTGCGAAGATTTGTAGCTCAGGTGCTCGTTGTTGTGGTTCTGTTCGCCGAGCTGGAAGTTTTTGTTGCAAACGTTTCATCTCCTGGCTAGGCGACATCATCAGTGCTTGGGAGCCTCCTGCGAAGCGCTTCTTTGATGTTTCCTCCGGTGTTTATAGTGGTCTGTCCCTGCCGCTTCCGGTTGTCAGTTTCAGCTGTCCGCTGTAGTGGTTGGTATATTGGGTCCAGGTCGATGTGTTTGTTGATGGAGTTTGTGGATGAATGCCATGCCTCTAGGAATTCCCTGGCTGTTCTCTGTCTGGCTTGCCCTATGATAGTAGTGTTGTCCCAGTCGAATTCATGTTGCTTGTTGTCTGCGTGTGTGGCTACTAAGGATAGCTGGTCGTGTCGTTTCGTGGCTAGTTGATGTTCATGTATGCGGATTGTTAGCTGTCTTCCTGTTTGTCCTATATAGTGTTCTGTGTAGTCATTGCATGGTATTTTGTACACTACATTCGTTTTGCTCATGTTGGGTATCGGGTCCTTCATTCTGGTGAGTTGTTGTCTGAGCGTGGCTGTTGGTTTGTGTGCCGTTATGAGTCCTAGGGGTCGCAGTAGTCTGGCTGTCAGTTCCGAGATGCTCCTGATATATGATAGTGTGGCTAGTCCTTTTGGTTATGAATTCGCCAAAAACGGATACCCGCGCAACTTCATCAACAGATGCCTAAGAGAAAGACCACAGAACGAGGACATACCACAACCAAAAGGACTAGCCACACTACCATACATCAGGAGCATCTCGGAACTGACAGCCAGACTACTGCGACCCCTAGGACTCATAACAGCACACAAACCAACAGCCACGCTCAGACAACAACTCACCAGAATGAAGGACCCGATACCCAACATGAGCAAAACGAATGTAGTGTACAAAATACCATGCAAGGACTGCACAAAACACTATATAGGACAAACAGGAAGACAGCTAACAATCCGCATACATGAACATCAACTAGCCACGAAACGACACGACTAGCTATCCTTAGTAGCCACACACGCAGACAACAAGCAACATGAATTCGACTGGGACAACACTACTATCATAGGGCAAGCCAGACAGAGAACAGCCAGGGAATTCCTAGAGGCATGGCATTCATCCACAAACTCCATCAACAAACACATCGACCTGGACCCAATATACCAACCACTACAGCGGACAGCTGAAACTGACAACCGGAAGCGGCAGGGACAGACCACTATAAACACTGGAGGAAACATCAAAGAAGCACTTCGCAGGAGGCTCCCAAGCACTGATGATGTCGCCTAGCCAGGGGACGAAACGTTTGCAACAAAAACTTCCAGCTCGGCGAATAGAACCACAACAGAGGAGATCCTGTTTCAAAGAGCTTCCAGGTAATCAGACTGGCTGGCCATTCTGTGGTCCCAGCAGTGCTACTGAGTGCAGTGGCAACTGCTGAGATGACAAACAGTCCCAAGAATCAAACCTGGAGGCAGGATGCAAGTAAATCCCAGGGGCTATTCCTGGGAAGTGGGGATGCCTTGACAGTTAGGCCACAAAAGAAAAAGCACCTGTGGGTGGAGATGGGAGAGCTGGGAGAATAGTGGTCTGGATCCTGAAAGGGGGCTGGTGATAGTGGATCTCACCAGCTCTGATGCTACAGAGACAAATAAGCTCAACTGTTTGGCTCACTAAACATCCCCCTCCTGCTAGCCTCAGAGATAAGCGAGGTAGGAGGTAGGCCTTAAATTGTCACTAATTAAATTATTCAATATAAGATAATATGTACCATTCTAAAGAGAGTGCAGGAGCAGAAAGACCTGGGTGCATATGTGCCGAAGTTATTGATGATGTCAAGTGAGCTTGAGAGAACAGTATCCAAGGCATTAGCAGTAGAGGTATCAAGTACAAGAGCAAGCAAGTTTATGTCAAAACGCTGATGTGGCCTCAACGGGTTTATTGCATCTGTTTGGAATGCCACCTTTTGTGAAAGATGTGAAGGCATTAGACAGAGTACAGAAAAGATTCACCTGAATGAGAAGCTTCAGTTATATTGGTAGATTGGGAGAAGTTAAGATAGTTTTCCTTGGAGAGAACATTGAGGGGAGATTGGATAAACATCTTCAAAATCATGAGGGTGTGGATGTAAGTAGATATGAGGGAAACTATTCCCTTTGGAAATAATGAGAAACAGGGCATAACTTTAACATAATTGGCAAAACATGCAAAGATGAAATGTGGAAATGTAATCATAAAATCCCTACAGTGCAAATAGAGGCCATTCAGCCCACTGAGTCTGCACAAACCCTCAGAAGTTACCTGCCCCCAAATCAATCCATATAACCCTGCATTTACCATGGGCAACCCACCTGGCCTGCACAACCTTGGACTCCATAGGGCAATTTAGCATGGCCAGTTCACCCAGCCTGCATATTGTTGGGCTGTGCTCTGTCACATGTTTTCACGCAGTGAGTGGTTAGCATCTAAAATGTATTGTCTGAGACTGTGGAGTGCAGAGTTTAAATCAAATCATTAAAGAGAGAATTGGGTTATTTTCTGAAAAAGAAGGATATGCAGTGCTTCAGGGAGAAGATGGGAGAAAATAAACTCTCGGTGAATTGCTCCTTCAGAAGGCAGTCACGAGATGCTCAACAACTTCTTTCTGGACTGTAACCAATCTGTAATTCTGGAAATCTCTGGCATGGGAAAATTAGCTGATAATAATGATAAAGAGGCTAAATATTTGTGGAAATGAGGTCTACTATTACTGAAAAATATAGATTTATTTAAGTGATTTACAGGACTGTTTGAAATCAGTTTTAAGCTACTGGGCCCTCTGGAGCTTTGCTGTTTTTCTGCTAAAATTCTGCAAGTTTCATATTAACCTTGTGAATGATGAAAGTTCTGACGATCAGTTAGAAAGCAAATGACAGCAAGATGGCAAAGCCCCAGGTGGAGACTTCCCACTTCTTTGGCTCAATTTGGATGCATGGGAAGTTACAACAATGGGTGAATTCTGACAAACTAGCCTCCAGAAGGTGGAGCATAGGCATCACTGTTGGACCCCAGGTAAATAAAGCAGCCTGCACTAAATAAGAAAGGAACAGGTTTTCCCTTTTTGGAATTGGTCTGTTTACACAGAGCCCTGAGAGGGATATGATTAGTGTCAGGAGACAAATCCTACCAGTGAAGGTATCCAGAATGTTCCAGCTAGCAGGTATGTGCTCAGATTGGCACTAATACCTGCCTGGATGATACAGTTGAGGTTTAATTAATAACAGCACTGTAAGCTTGCACAAATGTTCAATTAACTACAGTGAAGGACAATATATGAAAAATAATGCAATTAAAAAACTTCAGGAACAGCAATGTAGACTGTGACTGGATAACATTACTTCTTCTGAATGTTCCAATCATACATTATTTGCAATATAAGAGATTATTTGAACATAATATGCAAAATATTTTCACTTGTTTCTTACTACATCTTTTCCAGTATTAAAATACTGGAATCAAATGGGCTTCGAGAAATGGCAGCAGCTTATCAACGTACCACACTCCACTCTACCAAACTGCCCAGAAGTAATGCAGATAAGTTTATATAAGATGGGTTCATTATATTTAAATAGAACATAGGTCTGATATGAATGCTGTTTGCACATAGTAATGGAGGCTGGTTAAAAATGGAGCAACATGATACTTGTTTTGCTCATGACACACATGCAGTTCATACCAACTTAACAGGTGAATTTTGGTAGGAGGCCCTCACCATCTTAAAGTAAAAGGATTCTGTTCAAATTCAAAAGTCAAGATCCTTTATCAAAATGAAGATGCCAACACAATTTTGACCAATAATTATTCACAACCAGTGTCAGGCAGCCATCAGCAAGAAGAGAGCTGTTGAGGCATGATTTTTAATAATATTTCACACTTTCCTGTCGAGCTAGGAGAAGAGGAAATGCTCCTATGGACCTCATTCAATCTCGGTTAGAATGACAACAGTCAGGTGACTATTGTGTTACCAGCAAATTCTGAATTATGAAATCTTTCTTTTGAGGTTTTAGTCATTATATTGAAGCCACATATATCAATAATAATTAACGCAAAGTAGTACTTCAGAAATTTAATTTAAGCAACATCGACAACAGACAGCCTTACGTGATTGTCAGATTTGTGGCATAGAGCATATTTTAACTTCTTACGTTTTGTATAAGGATTGAAAATTCAACAGGTTGCACAATAATGCTCATTAAATTCAAACAATGGAAGTGAATTTTAACAGGTACTGATAGGAATCTCAGCTAATTTTCTACTTGATGCAGTAGGTTGAGAATCTGATGAATGTTAACCACTGGGGGCTTCATTAACATTGATGTTAATTGACTTTCTGCCTGGAACATGGTAAATAAGTATGACATAGGCCTCTTGGTTTCTTAACAAACAGACAATCCTTAGTCACACCATGGCACTCAGGTGACTTTGAGGAAGATTTGGGGGAATGGAAGGATGTACTCACTGCAGGAAACTGAGGGGCATTGCTGGGGAATTCAGGGCAGGAGAGTCACTCTTCTCATGTGAAACCTGGAAAAGCATCTCCTGCATCGCCTGACCCCACAGAGGCAAGTTACAAACACCTGTGGAGAGAGAATTCAGTTTTCCCATCACCTTCATAATTGTGTCCAGTCTCAGGCAAATCTTTCCTGCCCAGCTCAAGACTGAGATTACTGCCAATGATATCAGACTTATCACTGTAGCCCTCACCACTTGAGAACATTTTTCATTTTGTTCTGATGACAATTTTACAGATTTCTGAATAAGATCCCCAGTTTTCCCTATTGTGTCACAAATGGTGGGTAGTTTTGTGCTGTGCACAACACCATTGTAAATGTCATGGATACAACTGAAACTCATTTCACAAAAGATGTCTACAATTGGCAGAGAATGATTTTCATCTCTGTACGGATGATTTTTAACCTAGTTACAAGAAATGTGTTAACCACCTGCAGCCTCCATTGTAGGATGCATTTATTGGAAAATATGAAATTCCCCATGGTAACAGACAAAAGCCCTTTTTTAATTATTGCACCTGTCATTGGATTCTACAATTTTGCTTATTTTCTATTTTCTCCACTTCCATTTCCCACATCCCAATGTGCCCAATTACTCCCTGACTGACATAACTCACCTATCCACTAAATTCTTCTCCAACTTGATGCAACCTGACTACCCCCTGAACTCTCTTATCTGACCCGACTACCTACCTGACCTGCCTCCCTATCCCATCACACACCCATCTACCACTCTACTCCCGAAAAAGATAATGAATCATTTTGAGTAGAGATTAGAAATAGCAAACAGTAAAAAGACATGTTTGGGAGTAATTTATAATTCCCCAAGGTGGCAGATATCCTGTAGGATAGAACATGCAGGAAGAAATAAATAGAAGGCATATAAGAAAGTACTATAATGATCATGGTGACTTTGGCCCAATTCGACCATGGAGACTGAATGAATCAGATTTGAAATGGTAGCCCAGAAAATATATTTATAAAGTGTATTTAGAACAACTTCTAAAAGCAGTACTTTGTAAAGCTAATGGGAGAGTAAGCTATTTAAAATCAGTTAATGAGTAA
Source organism: Chiloscyllium plagiosum (assembly GCF_037043375.1). Classification (NCBI taxonomy): domain Eukaryota; kingdom Metazoa; phylum Chordata; class Chondrichthyes; order Orectolobiformes; family Hemiscylliidae; genus Chiloscyllium; species Chiloscyllium plagiosum. Next base: position 63,581,152 of record NW_028270141.1, read on the forward strand.
TCAGATGGGATTAATCAATACGGTCACCTTTAGAGAGAGAGATAGACACTGCAGGTGATAGAAAATTTTATCTCACCTTCCAACTTCATTTTTATTTAGCCTTTCTCTGTAATTCACCCTCACCTCTGGTGGTCTGCATTACTGGTAGTGGGATTTGCGTGTAAACTAATCAATTGGAAAATATTGAAGATTTACTGGTGGTGGTTAACAGATGGAAAAATACCATGGTAATTTGGAGATGGAGAAATAAATATTCAATTGTGTATAAGAGCACTTCTGGATATAAAAAAAACTTTGTGGTAAAGTTGATAGCAATAATAACATGACAGAAGTTTATATTCAGTTTTAAGGGGAGAGATGCAGGTTTCAGACGAGTATTTCAAATCTGAATGAAGATAATTATAAAAGAAGATAATTCTAAGAGTGTGAGGAAAAGCATAGCTAAAATAAATGGGAAATAAAAGATTGAACAGGCATGATGCAGCGGCTGACTTTCAAGCAGATATTTAATAATTTTCAGCAAGGTTTATCCCAGTGAGAAACAAGAATTCTTTGAGAAGGGGGCTGTATCCATGGCAAAATAAGCAAGTTAGGGATTGTATCAGATTCAGAAAAAGTTCTGGCTGGGAAAGCCTATGGTCATCTTTCTTTATGTGACACAACTTAAGGCCTTTAAGTGGTTGATTAATAACTTAATGACTCATCCTGCCATTACCCCAACTAAATGTGGTTCCAGCAGATAAGAAAGGTGGTAGCCTTCTCAACTAATAGAATAGAATAGTAGGTTGGGATTTGGTCAGCTCCAATCTAGGGAGTGATGGAGAACACAGATAGGAGCAGGGCTAGCATTCCACATAACAACAACTTGACCAGAGTCCTCTAGTCAACCTATTAGCTCCGTCTTCTTATGCATTATAAAATGTTGTTGCCAATGTCATGATAAGTGTAAGAAATGCTCCAGATTTTCTTTTCAGTAAAAATATGATAGAGGTTTTTCAAGGAGGTAACACCAAATAATGGGAAACCAGTAGATGGGTGCATTTGGATTCTCAAACTGCATTTAATATGGTTCAACATTGAAGGCTGATGCATGGATAAACCCACGTGGTGGTGGGAATAACATATTAGCATAGATAAAGGATTGCTTCGCTGACACAAAGCAGAGAGGAGGGATAAATGCATCATCTTCAAGTTGGTGAGCCACAGGGATCAGGGTCAGCCACTTGGTTATATCAACAACGTGGATGCAAGGTTAAATGTATGATAACTAAATTTGCTAATGACAATAAGATAGGCAGAAAAGTAAGTTGTTAAGAGGAGGTAGGCAACTTACTGCAAAAGGATGTAGACAGGCTAGTGAATGTGCAAAGATTTGGATCTTGAAGTATGATGCAGCAACATGTGAAATTGTCTGTTTTGGCAGGAGTAGAAAAGTAGTATACTATATAAATAGAGTGAGCTTGCAGAACTCTAATGTATATGTGTAGTAGGGGTTTGTAGTTATTGGAACCAGGTGGACCTTGTTGACCTTGATTGGGGTTACTAACCTTGGCCAATCACAAAGCTCTGGTGATCAATGGTGTGGAGGGGGGAGGGTAGGTCAGAGGATCTGCCTCTGCCCACCATAAACAGGTCCAGGGAGGGGGTTGTTATGGCCGATTGCCTGTCCATCTTCCGCGACTACGTTTGAACCTGGATGTCTCTGGAGGAGGAGCACATGGTGTCTACCGACACCTTTGAACTGTTCAGGGAGAGGTGGACACTGCAGGGTGTGGAGTGTTCTATTTCCCCCTCCAACTCTATTTTGATTTAATCTCTGCCCTCCCTTTCACTGTTTGACCATGCAGCACTACCCTTTGATGTGAAGGGCACTGCTTGTCACAGGCCACTCGGGTGTTTTTTTTCTTTCTGGTGGTGGAAATTGAATGAAGATTTGTATACCTGTTGCCTTTCACTGTGTCTCACACCCGAACACAAACAACATATAAGCACTACAGCAGTTAGGCAGTAATGTGGGGCTTTAAAAAAAAAACAAAAAAATATAAGCAGAGGATTTAGAATCTCCTCAGTTTAGGGGACAGACTCCGAGTTGGCTGGCTACAGCCAGTAAACACTGGGTGATTGGGTTTCCTAGTACAGCCATTCTCAATGGGGGTCATATGGCTCCCTTAGGGGCCTTGGCACATTTGAAGGGGGCTACAGACTGAAAACAGTGAGAAGGGGAGCCCCAAGGGTTTATTGGAGCCGTAGTAACTGAACCGATGAAATACCCAAGCCTAACTTAATTTGGAGCCTGACATCATGAAACTTGCAGAAAAGCACCAAGCTCAAGAATCACATTAGGCATGATAGATGTTTAATTTCATACAGTCTT